>NC_142871.1:79726750-79878875 GCF_051225735.1 Oryctolagus cuniculus | reverse complement strand
GGTCAAGGCATTGGAAGATTAGTCATTTGATGAGCATCTCCTTCCAGGCTCAGAGCTGATCCTCATGCTGCATCCTCCCATGAAGGAAGAGGAAGGCGAGTTCTTGGGTTCTCTATTCTGGGTTAGCAGTCCCACTTTTGAGGATTACACTCTGACGACCGAATCACCTTCCAATGGCCACACTTTCTACTACCATTACAGTGAGGGTAATTTCAACATGCGCATTTTGGGAGAACACAGCCATTCACAATGTAGTATATTGTAATAGTAGATCCTCTTTCTGCCTTCTTTGGGAAACAGCCTGACTGACTGTCAAGGTCAGAAATTTCATGGCTAAGGTTGATCTGAAGCTCTGAGTGAGACAGAATGAGACAAAAATTGTAGTTCTGTCACTCACATACTATATTGCTGCAAGTTATTAATGTTTTCAATTCTTAGATTTTCCCACTGTGTGTTGTGAGAAATAGTATGTTGATTTCCAAGTGTTATATTAATAATAACTTGTTTTTAATAATATTTCTTTTCTGGTATTTTTTAAAAAAGATTTATTTATTTGAAATGCACGGTGACAGAAAGGATACACACACACACACACACACACACACACGTGGGAAAGAGAGAGAGACAGAAACAGAGATATCTTCCATTTGTTGGTTTACTCCCCAAATGGCTGTGATGAATTGAGCAAGTTCGAAGCCGGGAGCCAGGATCTCCATCCGGGTCTCCAGTGTGCGTGACAGGATCCAAAATAGTTGGGCCATGACTGCTTTCCCAGGATCATTAGCAGGGAGTTGGAATGGAAGTGGAGCAGCTGGTTCTTGAATTTAGCAGCACTCTGGTATGGGATGCCTGCAGTGCAGATGGTGAATTAATTCACTTTTGTGGAATTAACATGACAGAAAAAGCACTATCCTGTTGTGGGTTCCCCAAAATACATTTTGAATAAAAAAGAAACACTACCACAAGAATGAATAAAATCAAATATTTAACATGAAATTTGGCACTTGGTATTAATAAATATTTAAGATGGCAATTTGTTGAGTGCATTTTTCTAAGAATTAATTCTATTCACATGTATTTTACCTTAAGTTTCCTATTAGTTTCAGTTCATGCACTACATAACAGGGTCAAAGCTTCAAGTAGAAGGAAATTTTATATAACTTGTGACTGAGTGTAAGCTGGAAATTTAGAATTTATTCTAATTCTCTACTTCTCTTAAGAACCATTTTCATTAGTTCCATAATCACCATTTAACCAGCCTCTAAGTTAAGTGTATCTTTAAAGGAAAAGTCCAAAGATATCTGAGAGGTTAGAGTGGATATCCATGAGCCATATAAAGCCAGGAAAATAATTTGATCTGGTCCTCCCAAGGCAACTGAAGGTGGAACTCAAAATTTGATACATTTATAGCAGGGTAATTTTTAAGTTAATAACTCTGTACAGCACATGAGTGATGTTACGAATATCCAAATAGCCCTTGGCAGAAAAACGTTTCTGCACACCTGAAAATGTGCCCTTTCCTTAAATATATATAGAGTTCTTGGGGAAAATATCAAGCCTGGGCGGAGTAGTTGACATCCTCCCAGATATCTCAAATCATAGAAACCAAGAAACTATGATTTCCCAAGCACTATTCAATAGAAGTACAATGGTAAATGAAGTGAACACTACAGATCTGAGAGCATCCTATAAGGATACAAATCATTAAACATGTAAATATAGTACAGCATGATAAGTGTTACCTTAATGAAAATATCACTGCTCTGGAAAAACCTTGGTAAGGTACTTAAAGTCAACTTTGAAGACAAATAAAAGCTTCTTAAAAGAGGTGTCATTGGTCTGAATTTGGTGGAAGGCAAGAACTGTGTTCAAATTCCTGATCAAAACCAGCCAGGTGTACTTGGGCAAGTTATTTATTCATTTTAAGCCTTAGTTACATTAGTTGTAATATAGATAAAATAATAACTCATATCATAGATATTGTAATTGAAATAACAGCACATGTAGGATTCACAAATTGATACATGGCATATATTCAGCAAATGGTTTTTTCAAATTATTTATTTTCATCTTTTCTGGGTGAAGGTGGCGAGGTAACTGGCACTGAAATGAAAGCAATGCACATGTACCTAAAGGTAGCACGGTATCTGCCAGGAACTGAAAAACTGATCTGGAATTGAAGTACAAAGCTGAGTTAAATATCTGGACTTTAACTTTAGTTGACTATTTAAGTCTTTCACTCCTCAATGGCTGGTTCACTTCCCAAATGGCTTCAATGATGAAAGCTGGGCCGATGCAAAGCCAGGAGCCAGGAGCTTTTTCTGGGTCTCCCACATGGGTGCACAAGGACTTGGGCCATCCTCCCTTGCTTTTCCAGCCACATTAGCAGAGAGCTGGACTGGAAGAGGAGCAACTGGGACTAGAACCCGGCACCCATATGGGATGCCAGCACCGCAGGCTGAGGATTAACCAAGTGGGCCATGGCGCCGACCCCAGAAAACATAATTTTAATGTATAAATGTGCAAACAGAAAATACAGGGAATTTATTTTCAGATCAGCTGTGATTTGGAAGGATATAGTAGGAGTTAAAGAGGTGTGGTTCAGAGCCCCATTAATTTAATTGTGTTTTGTTTCTAACTTGTGAGGTATTTAGGTATAGTTGCAACTGATTCGGGAGCAGAAAAAGGACTAAGATGAAAACAGAGAGATAGATGCTATAAAGCATGGAAGAAGACCTCAGAAAAAAAGATGAGGTAATGAAAATCAGAGAACTGCAGGGATTAACTCTAAGATTGATGTAGCTCTTCTGTAACAGGAAGCAGAAGAAAGGATGAGTGGGGTATTGGAAATTGGAATCCATATGTACTGAATGCTGAGACATTTTAGAAGCCATCAAAATTATTGCTTCAGGGATATATGTGTTTTGTGCCTACATATTTTGATAATTTAAGTGTGAATCAAGGGTAAAGCTATTGTTTAAAACATGAAATTGCCTTTTATTGAAAATTTTTATAACACTTCCGTTTTCATTATAGCAAATATTAGACTTTAAAAAATATTTCCAAATCAAGTGTATATTTGCTGCCACTTCTACTTTCAAATAATTTTAACATGAGCCTTTGGGCATTCCAAGATAATGAATGCAAGCCACCAGCAGTCTTCAAAAACTTTGTTGTAGTACTGATTACTATTGTCATTTTTATGGAAAGTTAGGAAGTAAGAGAGAGGACACTCTTCTATCAGTATAACTATTTCAAAGAATGGACTCTGAGTATTAGCTGAACATGAGAACAAGAAAGGGAAATAGCATTCTATTAAACTTGGAATAATATCTGAGAAAGCATATTTTTAAACTTAATTGTCTAAGTTTATTATGATAATATTGGTATCAATTTATGTTGATATTACATGAGTTTAGCCAGAAGCTACTAGGAGGAAAAGGAGTTGATTTTCACATTTCAGTGTACCATACTTTAAATGAGAAGGAAACTTAGATCTGAATTGAAATGACATTGACACGAACATACCCCTATCAACTTAGGGGTTATATCAGTACTCCCATACTCTTTTACAATTTGCAAAGGGGCTGTTATTGCAAATGTTATTTTTTCCAATAAAGAGACAGCTCATTAGATCTCATTACTAGTCAGCAGCTGTTGCAGAATATAGATTTCCAACTTGGAGCAATACATCTTTTCACAAATGCTTTCACTGAAAATGCGGAAAAGATCTATTTCGTCGTTAACCTACAGTGACATTATACATGGCTGCACTTACACCTTTGGCTTTTCTGCAGAGTATTTCGCAGCTTAGTAACTTTAAGTTGAATAATTCAAGTTTCTTCTAAATATAATGCCTGCTGCTTATAAATTAAAAAGGGATATTAGAAGTTCTTTTTTTTTTCTTTTAACCTCAACTCGTAATGTGTTATTTTGGGATTTGGATAAAGTCAACAAATCAAGAAACATATTTTCAGTACATTCCTTGTACAAGGATGTGGAGGAGAAAAGAAAATGAAGTACAATGTCATTTTCCGTGTACTCAAAGAGCTTGCACTCTACTTAGAAAAACACAATATAGACTATAAAAATGTACGTGCATACAAAGTTAAATAATATCTGAAAGCAACTATTCAAGAAAGGTCCTAATAAACCAGGATTATTTGTCATCATCTTTTATAGGAATGAATTATCAGAGAAGAAATAATGAAGGACATAAAATGTTTTATACAGTTTCCCAGGTGTGAAAAGGTAGCTTAGTTTTTTTTTTTTTTTTTTTTTTTTTTTTTTTTTTTTTTTTTTTTTTTTTATATTTGTGTGTGTGTGTGTGTTTGTGTGTAAAAGACAAAAGGACAGAGGGCAAGGAATGGGGGCACAGGTACAGAAAGTTGGTAAAATAGGAAAAGCATTCAGGTCAGAGGATCAATGCCATATGCAAATAAGGAGATACTTAAAGTATGCATTTAAAGAGACACATTTAGACTGCTGAAATAATTCTGCTAATATAACATTTAGCTATTATAGTTGAAAGTATGGTATGAAGTTCAGTTTCAGATGAACGTAAATGCCAAGCTTGAATAGAGCACTTCTGCCTTTGAAGGATGGAGACTTTTCCTATTCAAGGAAAGTATTCATTTCAGAGAAGACATCATTGGAAGATGAAAATTCCAACCATGGCTAGAGACCAGAAAAAGTTTAATTTTGAAAACAGAAGACAATGAGCATACGGAAGTTATAATGATTGTTTCCATGGCTAAGGGAAAAGACATTTTATGCCATTCCATAAAAGGAGAATATGATAGTGATTTTAGATAGATGGTTCCAAAGATACTTTCTAACACTAACAAGCATTTTAAGTCTTTTTTGTTTTGTTTTGTTTGTTTGTTTGTTTTTGGACAGGCAGAGTGGATAGTGAGAGAGAGAGATAGAGAGAAAGGTCTTCCTTTTTGCCGTTGGTTCACCCTCCAATGGCCGCCACGGCTGGCGCGCTGCGGCCGGCACACTGTGCTGATATGAAGGCAGGAGCCAGGTGCTTCTCCTGGTCTCCCATGGGGTGCAGGGCCCAAGCACTTGGGCCATCCTCCACTGCACTCCCTGGCCACAGCAGAGAGCTGGCCTGGAAGAGGGGCAACCGGGACAGAATCCGACGCCCCGGCCGGGACTAGAACTCGGTGTGCCGGCACCGCTAGGTGGAGGATTAGCCTATTGAGCCGTGGCGCCGGCCAGCATTTTAAGTCTTTAAAACATCAGGTGTTGCAGTCAATACTCCTCATCAAAAACTGCCCTCTTAAATTCAAACCTTTATAAATATGAGAAAATTGTTGTGCATATAAACACAGTATTTTCTTCATATGATGTTTTCATTCATTGAAACTTTAAAAAGGCTCTCATTGTTGATTACTTAATTGATAATGTATAATTTCATTCACTTGTTTGAAAATATTTTTTGATATCACTTGCAAGTGATTCTGCTACATTTCTTTATCTCTGGTGTTTAGTATTTTGAATCATTAAAAACTAACTGCTGTAATGAAAATCCAATATTCCCCACTAAATAAAGCAGTCAGAATGATAGTTATTTGAAAGATATGCACAAAAATGAGTGAAACTTATTTCAGAAAAGCTGAGAATGGTAGAGTATCCTGTCACATTCTAAGATAAAATCAGTATTATAAAGTACATGGAATTAGAATGAGAAGATTCTATATAGTCTTTGTTTCAATTACTCACAAAGTTCTCCTCTTTTTTTTTTTTTTCTATTTTTTTTTTTTTTTTTGACAGGCAGAGTGGACAGAGAGAGAGAGACAGAGAGAAAGGTCTTCCTTTTGCCGTTGGTTCACCCTCCAATGGCCGCCGCGGCCGGCGCGCTGCGGCCAGCGCACCGCACCGATCCGGTAGGCAGGAGCCAGGAGCCAGGTGCTTTTCCTGGTCTCCCATGGGGTGCAGGGCCCAAGCACCTGGGCCATCCTCCACTGCACTCCCGGGCCACAGCAGAGGGCTGGCCTGGAAGAGGGGCAACCGGGACAGAATCCGGCACCCCGACCGGGACTAGAACCCGGTGTGCCGGCGCCGCTAGGCGGAGGATTAGCCTAGTGAGCCGCGGCGCCGGCCCAAAGTTCTCCTCTTGAAATATAAGCTTTTGGCTGGTGCCGTGGCTCAATAGGCTAATCCCCCACCTAGCGGCCCCGGCATACCGGGTTCTAGTCCCTGTTGGGGCACAGGATTCTGTCCCGGTTGCCCCTCTTCCAGGCCAGCTCTCTGCTGTGGCCCCGGAAGGCAGTGGAGGATGGCCCAAGTGCTTGGGCCCTGCACCCCATGGGAGACCAGGAGAAGCACCTGGCTCCTGGCTTCAGATCAGCGTGGTGCGCCAGCTGCAGTGCTCCTGCCGCAGCGGCCATTGCGGGGGTGAACCAACGGAAAAGGAAGACCTTTCTCTCTGTCTCTCTCTCTCACTGTCCACTCTGCCTGTCAAAAAAAAAAAAAAAAAAAAAAAAAAAAGAAAAGAAATATAAGCTTTCCAAAAAAAAAAAAAAAAAAAAAAAACCTGCTACCAAGAAAAAACAGGAGAAATAAAAAGAAAGCAAAACAACTAAAATTCAGGACATTTATTGCTTCACTCACTACATGTGTCTTTATGTAGAGGCCCCTAAAAATCAGCCATCAGTAGAATGAATGCTGCTTCTTTCAGGTGTCCATGACAACAATTATTGGTAAGATTTTGTAGGGTGGGAGTTGGGAGTATAGTCATAAAAGTTAGCAGGTGGTGACTACTTATATATTTTATCATAACAACGTATACTTTGTTTTCTCTCTACATTTTTTGATTCTCACCAAATTTTCATTTCTCATATATGTTTACTTGCTCTATTTTCATCTGTTAATTGGAGAATATGTACTGTTTTAGTCATGATTACTTTTAGTGTGAACTTTTCAAAGTTAGTCTTTTAAATCATGTACTCAGGAATTAATCAATTTCTAGTGTAATGCTAAGAATAATTTACTATTCTATAACTTCTAATATATTGATATGTGCATATTCTGAATAATTTTATGCTAATTTTGTTATTATAAAATTTGCTGGTTAATCTATTAAGTTATATAGCCATATTATAATACAATGAATCTGTTATAGTGTTCAATATTAGTGTTTTAATACCCCGATTTTAAAATTTTAACTTTAATTTCTCAGTCTACTATGTTTTCCAATACACTTTACACTTTCAAGTGTAGAAAAGGCATATTGATGGTGTTTATCTAAATTTTTATATTTTTGAATATACGTATTTATTGCTATCACGCATGAACTACACTTTGCATCCTTATTAACTTATTGGGTTCTCTTGCACCTGTTATTTTATTCTCCTTTCATACTAGACTCTTGTTTTTAAGTTCTTTCATGACATTCTACATTTTATTGCATTTTATGGAAAACACAAATAAGGTATTTTGTAAAAAAAAATGCTTTTAATTTGAGTGGCAGAGAGACGGAAAAAGAGACAGATTGTGGTTCATTCCACAAATGCCTAAAAACTGGAACTGAGCTAGGCCAAACCAGAAGCTGGAAACAATCTGAGTCTATCACCTGGTGGCCCAGATCATAAGCTGTATTCTTCCAGTGTTATTAAGAAGCTAGGATCAAGGGTAGAGCTGTGACTAAAACTCAGCCCCTCCAATATAAGATTCTGGCATCCTAAGTGGCAACTTAGCTACTGCTCCAAATACCCACCCCCAAAATCAGGTGCATTATAACATCCATATATTCAGTAGGAACTATTTCAAGAATGTTTATGAGTATTTAATCTTAAGACTAGTTCTGCTTTACATATAGCAAAACATTTTTGCAATTTTCATCACTGCATTGGTGCATTTTATCTTTGTTACCACAATTAAGTACCTGAGGAGGAGGAGGAGGACAAGAAGGAGGAGGAGGAGGAGGGTAGAGAGAAAAAGAGAGAGAGAGAGAGAGAGAGAGAGAGAGAGAGAGAGAATCTTCCATCTGCTGGTTCACTCCCCAACTGACTTCAGTGGCCAGAGCCTCAATGGCCAGACCTGGGCTTGCCCCAAGCCAGGAGACAAGAGCATCTTCTGAGTCTCCCACATGAGTGGAGGGCTCCAAACACTTGGGCCATCTCCCATTGCTTTCCCAGGTACATTAGCAGGAGCTGAATTGGAAGTGGAGCAGCATAGAATCAAATCTACACTCATGTGATGCTAGAGTTGCAAGTGGTAGCTTTGCCCGCTATGCCACAGTGCAGGACCCCAAATTAATTATTAATATTATGTCTGTATCATGCTCAAGAGTACTTGTAACTGTACTATCCATTTGACAAGAAATCTATTTATACATGCTTCATTACTTTATCTTATAATTTAGTGAACCGATGGATGATAAAACGTTTGTTCCAAGTTGCATCAAGTATACAGCTAATCAGTTCATGCTCCACATGTGTTCCAGCCTTGGTATTTTCAGTGAAACTGCTCCTTCTCTAATTTATTCTTTGATGCTCTCATTTTAAAATTATTTTCCTTTCTCCCAAGACATATGAGAAACAAGATTGAAAGAAATATCCACACATTCCTACTTACTGTTGAAAGCATATTTATCTGAATCATATTTGAGAAATATTTAACCCCAATTCCCTTTAGCATTTTCATCTTGCAAAAAATCTCCTGGGTCCAGTTCTGTTTGTTATTATCCACAATACATTGATGGTTAATAACAATCTATTAATAATCCTTTTGTCTATTATTGTCCACATCCTAATCGGGAGCAATCATAACAACACTAGCCATGAGCTCTGCCAAATAGAGCAATAGCCACTGTTATTCTGCTTCAGTTGAAACCTCTACTTACAATAAATGACTGGTTCTAACAAGACACAGTAATAACAAGTTATTTAGGTGCCGTGGTACCTATGCTCATGCAGGCTGACTCTTTTACAAAAACTTTTATAAATATCTCTGCTTAAATAAATATTGATTGACTTTCAAGGTTCATAACAATTCTTATCATAAACACTATGCAAAATAATAAAAGTATGGAGTCTTTTGCAGTGCAAATAAATACTAAGATAATCACTTTTGGAAATAATGTAAAAATCTAAAATTGTCATTTCATAACTTAATATAAAGTAGTACTGTCAAAGTAATTCTCATGCCAGATGGATCCTAAAGTGAGCCTCTCTCATGTAAATTCAGTGCAAGCATACAAAAAACTGTAAGAACTTAGGTGATCAAATAAAAAAAAAAATCTTGTGAGAAAATCATACATTTATGTTAGCCAAGATCTCTGGACTTCTAATACAACATTTACCTAAAAAATACCTTCTGATTGCAATGCTTTCTCATAGTATTATATTCATTGTTTAACTCGTTGCTTTCTCTCACTAGACTGTGAAAGTCTAAAAGACAAGAGCTTTGCAGACAGAGCAGCAAGACAAGTGGTATAGAATGCATCCCATGCTCAAAAGAGCAGATTGGACCATATTTGTTCCACATTTTATGTCAACAAAGAGTTTTGGAAGGATTGGTGCGGTCGTCCGGTGGTACTCTTTTGGATTCACTTTCTGTGGTATCTGACTTGCTCCTGGATAATTTTTCTTGAGAAAATAATATGTTTTTCTATCAATAAATATCCCTATATTAGAATTTTCAATCAATTTACAAACAGAAAATTTCTCGTTTCTTATTGTCAAAATCAATCAATGTTTCAGTTAAAAGTTTTTAAAGTGAAATAGCTGTATTATGAATAATGCAATTTATATTTATAAGCAACTATTAAAAAAAAACCTTTGTTTACACGGGTTCCTCTTTAAAAAACCAGTTTAGGATGAGTATCGTTTGAAACACAGCTTCAACCACATTACTAAATTTTTGGGTAATACCATAAGCAGATGGCTTCCAACCTATTGCCATCTTAAAGAACTTTCCTTCATATAGTTTATTCATTTGAATGAATTATAGACATTTCACACTTTGAATTCCTCAGGGTGACTTCAATCTCAACATCTTAATTTTATTATTTTCCCACCAAATATGATTTCCTACACACAATTCCCTTAATAATATCATTATCTTCTTAGACATCCAAGAAACCAGATCTTGAGTTCTTCATTATCTTTCCAAATTTTGTGCCCAGTCATTTCACAAACCCTTCCGCTGCTTTGCAGTGAGTCTACAGTTTATTGACTGTTGGAGAACAGGTCAAATTATATTTTTTTTCTGTCACATTTTTCTTTAGTCAATATAATTGACTTTTTTTACTGTATTTTCTAAGAATTTAAGTAATTATAAAATAATTATAATTTAGAAGTAATTTTGTTTCTAGAAAGTTGTTTAGAAATAACAACAATAATAATAAATAATAAATTGCTCAAGGGTTCTATTATGTAGGAGATACTCTGTATTATAAATATATATTTTTCACAATTCATATATTTAAATATTTGGAATTGGAAAGAACTATCTGTAACATATGCTTATACTTTTAGATATACATGCAGAATCTACTAAATCTTCATGATTTAAATAATTAATACTGTCACCAACAATGTTTGATTATCCAAAATAAACTTCCCCAAGAAAAATCTAAAATTCTCATTCTCAGTTTCTCTCTCCCTGTCTTACTCCTTCTCAAGATTAAGGTGCTTTAAAAATTACTGTCTACATGATTACAAATGAATAATTTAAAAGATGAACTTCAAATTTGACTTATAATTATTAAATATCAACTAATTTTATGATTTTATGAACAGAGGACATTTATATTCCTCCTCTTTCCTTCTGAAAATAATAATTAAATAATTTATAGGTGTAATTTCAAGAGTAAGTGGGAAAAATGAGATTAGAAACTAGGACACCTTTAGTGTAACTCTTAGAAATAATTATTAAGAATATTCAATTTTCAAATATGATATATAAACTCTTATTTGAAAAGTAGTGTAGGATATCATTAATAGTCCTAAAAGTGTTTTTGTCATGTCATGGGCCTCCCAGAGCCATCCAACTTGTATACTAATTATTTTTTCTTGGCTACATGCTGTTTTAATTACATTCATTATTTCTGTCATTCTGCAAAATCTTATGCGTGGAAGTGCTGGTGGCCTGGTGCATAACCATTGCTTTTTCCCTGCTGTGCTAATGGCTTAAGTCCAAGCTGAAGTGCAAATGAAATGAGTTTAGAAGGCTAACTTTGGCCCCCAGTTAATTTGCTTCAGAAACCTGCTACCTATTTTTTGTCATAAGCTGGCTCAAATACAAATAAATGTTCATAAAGGACCATAAAGTTAGACAGAAATTTGTTAACTTTTATTCATAATGATTACCAATGATGTTGTCAACAGGAATCCCAAGGATAAGAAGGGAAACAAAGAAAAAATTAAGTATATTATGGATCCTATTAGACATTAAATGAACTCCAGCCATCAGAAGTTAAAGGTTGGTTGAAAAAGAAATTGTAAAATTAAAAAAGGAAAACAATGTGTCAGACCATTTTGACAACTAGTCATGAGGAATTTTCAGTAATATTGAAAATATTAATTTTACACTTTCCAATTTTCTTTAATTATTGACCAGAAAAAGAAATATTTCCAATTAGCAATATTTACTATCCTATCTCTACACTGCCTGTGTTTCCTAAAAGCAATGGCAACAAATACGTTTGACATTCTCTAGTCTCAAATGTAACTTGGTTCTTGGATAAAAAAAATTGAGATATAAATATTTTGAACTTTTAAGTGCTAATTTTGCACAACTTTTTGGCTCTATGTGGGAATTTATAGCATCTATTAAATTTTAAAATGTAAACTCTTTTAGAACTTATGTAATAATGGCCATATATAGAAGATATTTGATTCCTGTGACAAATGATTAGAAACAAACAAAAATAGGAAAATTCCTCCTTATTGTGCCACTAAGTCGTATATTTTTCAATCCATAACATCTAAAATATTTTGTCCTTGTTTCATTTATATCACACTAATGACTTCAGTGTATGTTGATATCATCATGAAAGAATAATGCATAATCTAACTCTCTAGAATTTGATTTCTGATGTTGCAAAATAAATAATCTCACACACATAAGTCATACAATCTTTTGCATTGATGCTATGTTTACTTTTTGCTTGTTTCTTACTAATTACAGTAAACAGAAATTTTATGTATATCAACAAAATAAAACGAAAGCAGGAATTCTTTCCAGATAGTGCAATGGATTATAAGAAAATACTTAAAATAAACTTAAGATATTATTGAGTACCTAATAAAATCAAAAAGATTTAAAAGAAGAGGAAATAAATTGTATAAATAAATAAGGAAATCTCTAGAGTATCCTTTGGAATTCTATTTCCAGAATGACAAAGGAGTATATACAACTCCAGGTGATTACTCTTTTTTTGGTAGAGTTGTTCTTCGCACCCAACTTTGGGTACTTCCATGTGCATGAATAAAATGACTGTTGCAAGTAGGGCAGGTTCCTGAAATGCAAATTTAAGCCAATTATGCAGACATAAACATTAAAATAATTTCTCTAGGCATGATGAATCAAATATTATAACATGCTTTCCAATATATCACTATGTTTGCACATGTTACATAAAAGTTGATCTCTTCAAATAAAAGAAAAAGAAATACTAAAGAAAATCATACTGAAATTTTCCTGAATTTGGTTTTACACACTATACGAATATCTACACATCTTTTTGTTTCCATTTTGTTATATTTAATTATTGTCTTTTATTGCTTAACCTTAATTTTGTTTTCTCAGATTATTGTGATTTATATAACTAATCCTAGTTTTAATTAAATAAACCTCTTCCATGAATTCAGTATGTTTGGGTGTATCCAACAAACTTAGCCTTAGAAGTTCTTGCCATAGACTTCCTTTCAAATTTTGATCTTTACCTAGCAAAACAAACCTTTAACTGTCTGTTTACATCTCTTTGGCAACTGATCAAATCTGTCATTTGAATGTCTCTGCGTTTTTCTTGTTTAAAAAAGAGAAAGAACTGAGAATCCTGTGATAGTGTGGCACTGATGAGGTGTTGAGGTGCAGGGAGGGCATGAGCTTCTATCCATCATTATCTCCCATGAATCAATTTTCCGGCTTTTTTCATGAGTTCTCTGTTTCAGGAGGCTTCTGTCAGAACTTCTATGTTAGTATCTTTCTTTCTCTACTTAAGGACAATGACTACATTATGTTTTTCTATCCCTATATTCTATTCCTTTGTGATCACAGAAGATCACCTGTACTTTCTAGTCTACACTCTGACGTGTAATGTTCTATAAAAATTTAATGTTAATAAAACACTACTTCAAATATAACTGTTTAATATAACTATTTAAAATCCATATCACCATGTATTAAACATTTTTATAATAGAAATATAAACTTGTTTCCTGCCATTCAAAAATTCATATTTTTGATAGCAAATTGATCCATGAATGCAATTAGTGGCCAAAGAAATCAGCATTTAAAAGCCTCTTTATGTGATTTCCTCTTTTGGTTTCTTAAAACAGATTATGATGCTTTACAACACTTTCACTTCCCCTGTACTTTCAAGACTATTATTTAATTTTATCTTGATAGTTGGGTATAGGAAGATCATTTATTAAATGAAGAAAACAGAGTACAGAGAAATTAAATGACTTTCTCAAACCCTCTGTGATAATTCTTACTAGAATGACTTTGGGAAAACCGGGCACTAGTGCAGACCATAACTGTTCTAAAACTCCAGCAGGGAGATGGACAGTTGAGACAAACGACAAACTAGAAATGAGCTGAAACTAAGCATTTCATAGAAAACTGACCTTGTTGAGAACCATAATTTAATACAGCTGACTAGAGAGAAGAATTGCTTCTCTAAGTACTGTTTATCATTTGTGTATAAATGGCTTCAACAAGAAACAACAAAAACAACAGTGAAAACATGTATAGAAACAGCTCAGAACTATGGCTCACAATGTAAAAATAGTATTTGAAAATCTCAATCATAAAAGTGGCATAATTATGCTCTGAATATGTATTATTGAACAAATGTAAAACCTTTATTTTAGAATATAATTTGAACAAGTGGGATTTGGCTTCAACTGTCAGCACATCAACTATCTGAAAAGATTTGTCTTTTTTTGTTACATCTGTATTCTTTGTAAAGTACCTTTCTCTATTTTAGTATTCTATCTGTATGTTTATTTCAAAGGCAAATTTTGTAACAATTTTGGAGGCAAGAAATGTTAGAAGATGGCTTTTTAATGTATATCAAAATGCTGGGAAGGAATTGCCTCAATGTTGAGTAAGCAGCATAGATGGAGGTGACTTACCAATGGCTGGTATCACAAAATTAATTTGAATAAACAAAGATTCAATGAACATAGGAAGAAGAGTCAGTAATTATGTAATGTTAAAACAGGATGTCCTATTCTTCCATATCTTGGGAAAATATGAGCACTTTACATACCTGTAATATGGGAAAACAAGTAGATTATGTGATAAGAGAAGTACAAACTCTTCATTGTTTTTGCTATATGAGAATGTTCTGTTTCTTCTTCCTTCTGTCTTCCTTCAAATCTCTAACAGATATGTATAAGTCACAAAATTAGGGAGAAACCCAAGCTCTGTGTAACACAAACTGAGATTCTTACAAAATCAGGAAGTCTTAGCCTCCCAGGAGTTTTGATAGCTGGAATAAAATGTTGAAAGATGGAGAGTGAATGTGTCCTGTGGGCTACAGTTTGTGCACCCTGATTTAAGGGAATGGGGCAAAGCTAATGTCTATAGACATGGAAATATTTCTAACATATATTGTTAAGTTAAAGAAACCAAAAAAGTGGTGATTCGAGAATGGCAGATTATGGAGCAACATGCCACGCTAGGATAAGGATAAACAATGAAGAGGAAAGTGTAGAACGTACACACTCAAGGGAGAATTGGAGAGAAAACTGCAGTAGAAGTCTTATGGGAGGAGGATAAATGCAAGGATCTGTGTGGAGGGCGTGGCCTCGCAGCATAAGCATGAACGCAGCCGCAGTGGCAGAGAGTTGGTGCAGGCAGCCATTTGGAGGTGGAGGAGAGTGGACTGCAGCAAAGCATGGTGACAGAGATGGAGGGAGAACATGGCATGGGTCCGGACTGGAGCCCTGGGGACTGGTGGTTGCTAGTGATTGTCTACAGTAGAAGTGGAGTGGGATGTTTGTTTCCTGTCAACATCCCCAAAACAGTGCCCATTGCCTGGCTGAGAGAGGGTGGACACCATTTTGGATTAGAGCAGCAGCTATGGAAGCCTTTGTGAATGCACACAGCAACTGACTCAGCCTGGGCACCTGATTGCATTGCTGGTTGCAGTGGCCAGCAGGCAGAAACGTTCAGCCAGTGGCTGTTGTGTGAGCATATGTTCCACAGATTCTAGCAGATGGAGAGGTTCGCAATGACCACTGACTTTGAGCCAGGCTGGGAAGTGGCTGGGCAGCCTAGTGTGATGGTGGGGTGCCCACAGCCTCCCAGTATCAACACACCTAAATGGGGTTGTCTAGGTGAACTTTACAGGAGGGCAGAGTGGAGAAAATCCCCTAGACCCAGCAACTGTGGGTGCCTTGTTGCTGAAACAATGAGGTCTCAGTGGTTACATGAGAAAGGGAAGAGTGTAACTGGTATTGAGATATACAACACCCAACTTTGGTGTTATCTTGGATACTTGTCCCACATTGGAGCACTGATCAGAGCTCCCTGGTCACAAACACCACACACCTCTTGGTGTTCACTGAAAGTGTGGGCATTCCACTAAGCCACAGAGGAAAAGTGACCCCTGTTAAATGTAAGAGTGGGAATAAGAGAGGGAAGAGATGTACAATTTGGGACATGCTCAATCGGACTTGCCCCAAATGATGGAGTTAGAAATGTGCCAGGGGATTCCAATTCAATCCCATCAAGGTTGCATGTACCAATGCCATCTCACTAGTCCAAGTGATCAATTTCTGTTCACAATTGATCACACTGATAGGTCTAAGAGTCAAAGAGATCACACAAACAAGACTAGTGTATGCTAATACTAACTGATAGAATAAAAAGGGAGAGAACGATCCAACAAGGGAAGCAGGATACACAGCAGACTCCTAGAATGGCAGTGTCCTAAACAGCACCCTGGCCTCAGAATCAGCCCTTAAGGCATTCGGATATGGCTGAAGAGCACATGAGAGTATTTTAGGCATGGAAAGCCAAGACACTCTGGCAAAACAAACAAACAAACAAAAAAAATACTAAATGAAAGATCTCTGCTAGTGAGATCCCAGTGAGTGGAAAGAACAGGGCCATCAAAGGAGGGTACCTTTCTCTGAAGGGAGGAGAGAACTTCCACTTTGACTATGACCTTGTCTAAATAAGATCAAAGTCAGTGAACTCAAAAGGCTTCCATAACCTTGGAAACTCATGACTAGAGCCTAGGGAGATTACTGACACCACAAACAAAAGTGTCAAATTGTTAAGTCAACAACAGGAGTTACTGTGTACTTACTCCTCATGTGGAATCTGTCCTTAATGTGTTATACAATTTACACTTTGTGTTTATCACACATTGTATGTAAGGTGTAAGGTGTATTTGCTACACAAATAAAATTGAATATGAAGCATTTGATATTTTTGGACTTACGGAAGAAAACTAATAATTATTTAAGTCAATATATTAAAATTCTGATGATGCAATAAAAAGAACTATACAAATTAAAAACAGTGATAGTTTATGTTTGCTGGGTACTTTGTACCTGGCACTACTTGAATCTCCTTTTGTGTGTTACTTCCTCATGCTAATGAGTAGTATTATGAGAGATAATATTATTCCTAGTTGATGAATGAGAGAAACAAAGGCAGAGGACAAGAAGAAACATCTATATTTACACAGGTAGTAAACAGAAAGCCAAGACTGAATCCAGGTGGTCTGGCTTAAGTCCCCACTTTGCACCAACATAAGGAAATACGTCTCTGAGGAAAGACCACAGTCCAAAGGGCCTCTCAGCATAAATGAAAAAAACATTATGTGGGACATTACAGATGAGTAGATTTTACACAGTGTTTATTAGAAGAGAGTGAGAGGAATGAAATAAAACACCTACTTAATCAACTAAATGCTTAAGGAAAAAAACACAGAGAGATTATTGTGAACTAAAGCAAGTTGGCAGAGATAAAGAAAAGGTATAACAAAGGAAATAACAGATTTTTAAGATATTAAAAACCATACAGAGCAGAGTTCATGAAACACACCAAATCAATGCCAAAGAGGACATTGAAATCCTCTTTCAGAATATGGAGGAAAAGGAAAAATAAATGACAATGCTAAGAGAGAAGATGATAGCCTTGGGAGAGAGATGACTGAGATCTAGTATTCTAATATGTTTCTTATTATTGTAACAGACTAAATGATATAGTGTAGAGACAAAACTCAGAGATATAATAGAAGAAGAATTTTCTGACCAGAGGAGAATCTAAAAAAGTAGATTGCAAGAACTCATGCACAAGGTAAACAAAATGTCATCGTGGTAACAGGGATATCTAAACATCTGTCTGTTCTGTTCTATCCTGGCATATACCAAGTATATATGACTTACATATAAATTTGTTGATAGTTTTAAAATTTCTGAAGATAATTTAATAAAAATTCTATCAAAAAACGAAGATTAGTATAAAGAAAATTAAATTTTAATATGTGTTTAAAAGTCTGAAGAAATACTTGACAGGCAGATTTAGACAGTGAGAGAGAGAGAGAGACAGAGAGAAAGGTCTTCCTTTTCTGTTGGTTCAGCCCCCAAACGGCCAATACGGCTGGCGCGCTTTGCCTATCAGAAGCCAAGAGCCAGGTGCCTCCTCCTGGTCTCCCATGCTGGTGCAGGGCCCAAGCACTTGGGCCATCCTCCACTGCCTTCCCGGGCCACAGCAGAGAGCTGGACTGGAAGAGGGGCAACCTGGACAGAATCCGGCACCCCAACCGGGACTAGAACCCAGGAGGATGAGCCAAGTGAGCTGCAGCGCTGGCCTGAACAGATACATTTTTAAAGTACTTTAGACATATGAATGAGTAAGCCTTCAGGCAAGAAACATGACATAAAGGAAAACTGCCTGGCTTTTTCCAAATAGATGTGGAAAAGACAGTACATGAGACCTTATAATTTGGGGCAGAAGGTTCTTTAATCTGTGTGAGAAGGTATTTGATCCAACAGTTAGGTTATTTTCTTACATATGACTACGCACTTCATGACAAATTCTGTCAGTCAATAATTATGAAAATTTTCCAAGAGAGATAAGAAGGTGGTTTCTATTTGTAACTATAAAAGAATTGGGCAGAACTGTTTTATGATTTAAGTTTGTAAGTACTACATACAAATGCTGAGAGAAAGCAGAGGCACACTCACAAAACATAAAGTTGCCTGCTTTGAACTCTTCTTCAAACAAATCCAGCTTTCATTCCACTGACATCAATAGCAACTAATAAAAGTTCTCATTTTATAAAATATTTATAAGTGCTTATATATGTTAGGACTTACTCAAAGGACATACTGTAAGCAAAAATTAAACTGATCAATATATGTTCAAATGCATGAAACAAATAGGATAAAGCCACATATACAGAGACTTCAAAATTTGTAGAAAATGAATTAAGGTAAGTTTATTTGGTGCAAAAATTTTGAAATCTAGTTTTTTCATAGTTCACATTTTTCATGAACTCTTTGAAGAGCCTTAATATGTATGGATTTCAATTTTTTAACCACAAAAACTTACCTTTTTTCAAAAAGATTTATTTATTTATTTGACAGAGTTACAGAGAGAAGGAGAAACAGAGATAGAGAGAAAGATCTTCCATCCTCTGATTCACTTCCCAAATAGCTATAGTCCTGGTCAGGGCCAGGATGAAGCCAGTATCCAAGAGCTTCATCTGGGTCTCCCTCGTGGGTGGCAGTGGCCCAAACATCTGGACCATCTTCCGCTGCTTTTCCCAGGCCATTAGTACAGAGCTACATTGAAAGTGGAGCAGCTGGGACATGGACCAGCACCCATAGGGGATCCTGGTGTTGCAGGCAGTGGCTTAACATGCTTTGCCACAATGCTGGCCCCTAAACTTACCTTTTAATTCCACTTTCAATATACTTCAAAAAACATTTCCTTGCATTTTTTTTTTACTATTTTCATCTATGTACAATCTACAGTGACAAAGAAAATAGGCATAAAGAAATAGAAAGAAAAATCTTCCATACAGATTTATTCCCCAAATGCCTGTGATAGCCAAGGGTCTAAGGCCAGAGCCAGGAACTCCATGTGAGTCTACCACAGAGGTGGTAGGGGCCCAAGCACTTGACTCATTGTTTACTGCCTTCCAGACTCTAGATGGAAACCAGATCAGAAATTGAGGAGCTAGCAGTCTGATAACCACCCCCAAATGAGATGAAGGCACGACAAGCAGCCATTTAACACTCTGTGCTGCAATGCTCAGAACTTGTAAATGAGTACACATTCTGCTCTACTTTTAAGGATTATGAATTTGGTTACATTTTTGAATTTCTTGTTTTTCTTTCTTCCTAAACTTCTGTGGACATTTCTTTAGCTTACTACTGGTAAGTTCTTACTTACTGCTCTTTATAGATTATCTTTTTTTTTTTTTTTTTTTTTTTTTTTTTTAACAGGCAGAGTGGACAGTGAGAGAGAGAGACAGAGAGAAAGGTCTTCCTTTGCCATTGCTTCACCCTCCAATGGCCGCTGCGGCAGGCGCAGTGCAGCTGGGGCACCATGCTGATCTGAAGCCAGGAGCCAGGTGATTCTCCTGGTCTCCCATGGGGTGCAGGGCCCAAGCACTTGGGCCATCCTCCACTGCACTCCCGGGCCACAGCAGAGAGCTGGCCTGGAAGAGGGGCAACCGGGACAGAATCCTGTGCCCCAACCAGGACTAGAACCCCGGGGGTGCCAGCACCTCAGGTGGAGGATTAGCCTATTGAGCCGCAGCGCCAGCCTATAGATTATCTTTTGCAGATATCTTTGTGGCTTACATAGTTATTGTTACACACACACACACGCTCCCTAAGATCTAAATAGACATCAGCGATGTCTACTTGAATCTTTCAGAACTAGCCTATTCTTTTCACTGACACAATGAAGTTCAGGATTATGTCTTCCCCATGTTCCTACCCCTATAATGAGCAACCTGCTACACTTACGCCATTGGAAATGTTTCTCTGTAAGGGTTTTAAAGTGATTATTTTTCTTGGAAAACAATTGAGTTGCTTTCCCACTCTTATTGTGAGTTATCAAGTTATTCAACCTCTTTGATAACCTTATTTTTCTTCTCTCTCTTTCCAGTGCCACCATGGTACACTGAGCCATGAATTCCCTTTAGGTACAATGAGAACGTCACTGCATTTGCTGTGTTATTCCAGATGATCTCAAAACAATGATCTCATCCTCTAAAGTACTATGTTCATTTTCTTGAGCATGAAGTTATGAGCAGTCTACACACACAAGGTCCAGATTTTCAACTGCCCCTTTTCTGTAGGCTCTGTCTTAACTCTAAATCAAATCTTTCATGACATGTAGTTATGAGTCCATGTAACACTTTACTGTTCTAAGGGCTTAATGAGATGATATCAGTTAGTTGTTTAGCAATGGAATGACCATATAAGAAGTAATTAATTGAGGCTAACATTTATTTTTCCTTAGAGTTCTTTCTAAGAAAACCTCAGGGATATTATTCTTGTTTTCCCAGAAAAATTTTTGCCTAAGATCAAACCTTATATTTAACCACAACAGTCCCCTACCAAGAGAAACAATAGGCATTTATTAATTTTGAATATCTTATTTTTATAGATGGGCCTAATTAAGCTGAATTTAAATGTGATTAATTTTTAATGCTCTAGAGACTACAGTATAAAGACCAAAGGGAGGTACTTACAATTACCTAAACATATAGAATTATTTATCTTATTTAGGAGATAGAATTATTATAAGAACATGTTCCCCATACATACATATATATATAGACATATACATACTTCACATATTTTAAATATAAATATTAATTATAAAACCCTGTTTAAAATTATACTTCTTTATACCTCTTAATGATTATTTTCTATTTTTTCAATGAGTACATCTTACCCAAAATTCAATGTACATTTTCACTAAAATGCAATAAAAATAGGATTTATCTTTCTTAGAGATTATAAATCATGTTCATGTCCACACTAGCTTCTTGCAGTTTTTAGCTAAATTCAAAGGAATGGATTATAAATACACAATCAATAATGAGGAATAATATAAGCACATATCATAAAAGTCTAAACCCTTAGAAGACTAGCAACCATTCAAGGCATTTCAGAGTAGATAAATGAAATCTCACAATTACATTGATGGCCCTTTAAAGCAGAGCTCTTTGTGTGCCATCAACACTAAGAATGAAAGAAAAACAGCAAAATATTGCATCAATAATGAATGATGAGAACCAAAAGGCACAGGAGGATTGCATTCACAGTGTCATTAGTATGCAAGTCAGTTTCCTAAACTAAGAAATGAAATAAAATAAGAACCATAGGCAAAGTATTTGTGACTGCCACAAAATATAAATGATTTTTATGTGTTTATTTTATTTGAGGTATGTAAGTAATTTTATTTCTCTTACTAAAGTTATGAAATAAGGCCATCAGGAAGTTATAAGCAATATATATGTATGTAGAATTCTTCAAGCTATTGTTTTCATCACTTTATATGTATTGTAATGGTATAATACTTCCCATTATAAGTAAAACAGTGGGAAATGGACAGATATTTTATGCATACATACAGATTTCACTTTAAGAAAGTGGTTTTATTCAATGACACCTAGACATAGTTGAGGAAAACGGGGAAATGAATGACCCAGCAATAATACCTTACCAGCAAGATCACTGCACAGATAAAAAGCATGCTTATTACTTAGCACAGTATCATGTACTTATATATTATTATTATTATAATTATTATTATATCCATGAATTCGTAATTAGAAAGAGTGAAAATATGGGAGTTAAAGTCTTCCTTTTGTTTATAACTACCATAGATTTTGCCATAGAAACAAAATATTTACAGATCACAAATGTGATTTACTATAGAATTTGAATTCATTATGATTCAGCAATAATGAGGTAGGCTACAACTGAACAAAGGGTGCATACCACCCCAACATTTGCAATAGCATTGGAAGAAATCTTGACACTATTATGTATTTTATATTTAATATTCTGTATTTGTTATTTTATTGAGTCAATTTTTCAACTAATAATGGCAGGATATGATCTCTTATTTCACTTAGAACTTTAATTTCCTTAGAATGTCTTTTCAGGTTTCTGATGTATAATATTTTTCATGTAACTCAACTAAGGAAATCAAGAAAGAATATAAAATTTAAACAGCTACCAAAGTCATCCAAAAGAACAGATAAGAAATACCTTTTATCCCTCCGTCATGAAATAGTCAAGGATAATGAAGACTCTCTGATGCCCAAGAACTATGATTCTTTAGGTCATATACCCTTCCTGACTCTCACTGTTCTATGTCTAATTTGCATTGTGGGGTGAGGGTTCTGTGCATCTAGTCCTTACGGCTTCCGTTTCTTAACTACTAGTGCATTTGGAACACTTCTCTCCTGTAATGCCTGTAATACCGTTCTTTTCATTGCCCCCCCCCCCCATTGTGCCAAACTATGATAAGTTTTAGAAATCTAGGTGCTCCTGTTAAACTGGTCAAATGAATAGCTTAAAGGAAACCACATGTCACTAATTGCCATATGCTGTGTTTTAGTTCACTAACTTACGGCCTAACAGTTCATACCACGAAACCCCTTGAGTGTCAATTGCCTGAGGTTACTTGGCATAAACAAAAAAGAAAGCAAAGCTTAAAATATCCCCTGAAAAACCTTCAATTCAACATTTTTCTAATCACCCCATACTCTTACACTTAGTCACGCCATTAAATATTTATTTTCATCTATTCTAGCATTTAATAGTCAGCTGCTGCTTTTTATTCTCCTTTCCTCCCATTTGGCTTTCTGAAGATGCAGTAATTTATTAGAAAATAATGGAATAAATAATTTACTTCTCAAACATGGAACATTGTTAGAAACACAGAGGCATACATTGCTTTTATTAGACATTCAAAAGTCCTTTATAACTATAAAAGGGAGGGGGACCACATGGTGCTATTGGACTATTTCTCTAAGAACAATTTTTCTAGCTATTGGAGATATATGAAGAAACTATTTTTAATGAATCTATTTTTAAAGTGAAGATGTGCTATCTTGGAAAATCTTTGATTTAGTGATGCTCCCTGGAATGTAAACTCCACAAGAGAAGGAACTTTAAATATTTGCTCCACACTCTGTCCCTTGAAGATTTCTCTGGGACAATCTCAAAACATTACTAAAGGAATAGATGAATGGATGACTAGGAATCATGTATCTGAAAATCTATGATATTTTAAATAATCTCTCTAAGTAATGATTTGAGTGAAGACTGTTTTTTCTTCTGCTCAAACTTCTTGTGTCCTTGTGACAGCAAGCAAAAGTGCCATTCTGGTGACATCTAATACATTCTATGAAAGAAGTAAATGGAAGCACCTGTTACTGTAACAAATTTTCTGTGGCTACTGTAACAAATTATCAAAACTTGAGTGACTTACAAACACAGATGTGTATTTTCTCACAGTTCTGGGGTCCCTAAGTCTGAAACTAAGGTGTCAAGAGGGGTTAGGGAGGATGCTTTCTTGCCTTTCTGCTGCCAATGGACCCATATATTCCTTTGGTTTTTGACCACATAACTCCAATCCCTGCCTCTGTCTTCACCTTCTTTTTTTCTGTAGTCTCCTGTTTAAGGACACTGATCTTTGGATTTAGGGCCCACTCTGATAAGCCAGGGTGACTTTTTACCCGGAGAACCTTAATTTAAGGACTTCGCAAAGACATTTCAAATAAGGTCACATTTAGGGACTCTGGGGGTTAGTGTGTGAACATACCATTGGAGATCCTATTCTACACACCATGTTGTCCTAATATCAGGAATAATAAAACTGTGATTGAGCTGGAAAGTAGGCTTAAACTTGCACTCAGAGTCTTGGGATTTTTTGGGAAGGTTGTGTAAGAGCTAATTGGGCATAAAGAGCACAGGAAGTGCTCAGCAGCTAAGTCTCTGGAATCCTGCCCTGCCTTCATATCCACATTAAACCCATCACAATCTTCTCTTAGTTTTGACACTTTGTACTTCCTTTTCAAGTCTTTTTTGGAAAGTTTCAATGTACAAATATTTTGAAAAAATGACTGGCTAAAACAATCTTATGGAAACAGAATTTTTGTCCTGTGTAGAGTGGCTAGTCACTTATCAACTTGAAAATAGGCAATGGGCAACAATTATCTGTTCTTGAAGTAAAATGGATTAGTATAATTAGTTACATTGGCATACCCTAAGGTTGATTTTTGAATTTACAACTTTTGGTAGGCTATAATAGTACTTCCATCTCCATTAATTATTTTCTATGTATATGGAGATAGACAGAAAGTAGCATACATATTGACAGTGAGAACTCCCATCTGCTGGTTCACTCCCTAAATGCTCAAAAGATTATGGACTTAGCCTATGGGTTGAAGCCAGAAACCAACAAATGAATCTAGGTCTCTCTGCTGAATAGCAGAAATTCAACTACTTGTGTCATCCCTATTGACCCAGGTTCTACGCAAGCAGAAAACTGGGATCAGGATCCAGAGCCTGGCACTGGTACCCCAAATGACCTCCTAAACACTAGATAAAACACCCACCTCACCACTTTCCTATAGAGTTTACATTGATATAAAATAAAAGTGAAAAATACATTTTATATATATATATATATGTAAAGTGTATAATATTATGTTATATATCATATATGTAATTGTGTGTGCACATATATATGTATATATATATATATATAATTTAAAGATCTTGGCTTGCATTTATAAAAGACTATGGGGATAGAAGGGAGATAGGACCTTTAACTTGCTCTATGGAATTCTCTATCATTCCCTAGCAACAGAGATACCACTTCCCACATGAGACATGGTCTATTGCTAATAAGGCACAAAGTAACACAGAAAGTTAAAAGGCTTTCGCAAATTTCAAGAGATTCTTTTTTTAATGATGATCTCACTCTACTTTATGGTAACCTAAAAAAAATCTTAATTTACCAAAATCTCTCTTGTACTAAAGGTCTCTTGCATTCTGTATGGGCCAGTTAACAGCATATTTATCTAACTAAATGCACAGGGAACACAAAAATAACAGTTATCCATAAAAACACCTGCAGGTTATGATTATATGGGATTTCTCACTGAAAAATTCTAAGAACTTGACTTCACCCATTTTCATAGAACAATTTTCATGAAAGATAATTGCGCATTCTTTTTGCAAATACAGATTGAAGAGGTGAGGTTTTTGAGCCCACAGTCATTTACATCCAAACAAATTACCCTCTTTTTGTTCACGTCCCCACATACTCATCTTTTTTAAAAGATTTATTAATTTATTTGAGAGGCAGAGTTACAGACAAAGAGAAGAAAAGACAGAGATAAAGGTCTTCCATTTGCTGGCTCACTCCCCAAATGGCTACAACAGCAGGAGCTGAGCATATCCAAAGCCAGGAGCCAAGAGCCAGGAGCCAGGAGCTTCTTTAGGGTCTCCCGTGTGGGTGCAAGGGCCCAAAAACTAGTGTCATCTTCTGCTGTTTTCCCAGGCCATTAGCAGAGAGCTGGATTGGAAGTGGAGTGGCTGGGACATGAACTGGCTTTCAAATGGGATGCTGGCAGTGCGGGCATAGGCATAAGCTATTATGCCGTAGCACCAGCCCCAACATATTTATCTTTTGCTTGAGATGTTACAAGCCTCCATGTCTTGTTTTTAACCATTATCATTCTTTATAATGGGACTACATGTAATATGCAATCAAAATTGGAATTTTCGGTATGTTGTTTAATTTTGGTACAAATAAAAATGTGAAATGTGGATACATTTCTGTTCTTTCAGAAGTCCAAAGCCATAAAAAAAAATAGTAAATGTAAGTGAATGAAAATAGCATGGAAGGGGCCAGCACCGTGGCACAGTGGGTTAATCCTCCTCCTGCGGCGCCAGCATCCCAAATGGGCGCCGGTTCTAGCCCCAGCTGTTCTTCTTCCAATCCAGCTCTCGGCTGTGGCCTGGGATAGCGTAGAAGATAGCCCATGTCCTTGGGCCACTGCACAAGCATGGAAGACCAGGAAGAAGCTCCTAGCTCCCGGTGTCGGATCCGCACAGCTGCGGGCATTGTGGTCATTTGGAGAGTGAACCAATGGAAGGAAGACCTTTCTCTCTGTCTCTCCCTCTCACTGTCTATAACACTACTTTTCAAATAAATAAATAAAAGTCTTTTAAAAAAAGAAAATAGCATTGAAATAAATAAAATAATATATTACATCAACTTCAGAGAAAAAGCATTTGATTTTTCCAGTTAATGTGGTTACAAAAAAAAGACATTTCCCTTCCTCTTCTCTAATGACAAAAAGCAAGTGAAAGATAAAAATTAAAAACAACTTCATCTCCAGAATAACTGGAACATTACTCACCAAGAAAGCCACAAATAGTAAAGCAAAGCTACTTTATACAGTAACTCTTGGACAAATCAAGACAGGATTCTGAGTGGGAACCTATAATTGCATTGGGTGAAGACTTTTCTAAACCTGGATGTTAGGTCCTCAACACAACAAATATCACCCTTATAACCATGGCTTGAATCAATGAATGGACGTGTGCAACAGGGAAAGTGATTCAGGAGTACACTTACAGCTTCGTATGACAAAGGTGCTAACACTATGGGGTTTACAAATGTTCTGCTTTGAATAACACATTTTCAGAATATTTGTGTGGCACATGAATGGCAAAGCCATTAGTGGTAATTGACATACACTGTTAACTACATTAGCTAAAGATAAGGTAATGTTATGTTTACACATACACACACACACACACACACATGTGCATTGTGACCTATGAAGCTTAATTACATGTTCCATAGATCTTTGTTACATGAACAGGAGACAATGAAAACTTGCAAAACAAATAACTTTGCCCAAAAACAGTTTGTTATTTACAACAAAGTAAAATTGAAAGGAAAAGTTTCTTGAAAGTCGTAGGTGGGGGTTGGCGCTAGCATAGTAGGTTAGGCCTCTGCCTGTGATCACTGCATCCCATATGGGAACCAATTTTGTCCCAGCTGCTCTTCTTCTGATCCAGCTTTCAGTGTATGGCCGGGGAAAGAGTCGGAGAAAGTCCAAATGCATGGGTCCCTCCAACCAGAAGAATCTCCCAGCTCCTGACTTCAGATGGGCTCAGCTCCAGCCGTTGTAGGCATTTGGGGAGTGAACCAGTGGGTGGAAGATTTCTCTCTCTGTCCCTTCCTGTCTCAAATAAGTAAATAAACCTTAAAAAAAAAAAGAAAGTAGTAGGTGTACTTTACTAGAGATATTTCTTATCATGACATAATTGTTGTTGTCAAGTGGCTTTGGAATATTTTAAAGTGACTATATACTAAGCCCATGGAAAAGCAACTAAATTGATATACAATACAGACATCTAGTAGAGTACATATTTTATGATAAGATGCAGTGATACAAAATGAATAGCAAGAATAGAAAATTAACAGATACAACATAAAGTATGTGATAAAATACTTTCTATCACTTAAACTACGCATACATTAGAAAGGATATACGTATTCAATTTTTCAAGTATCTATGAAATCATATTAAACACATGATTCAAACAATGTCTTATTTTAGAGAAGTCCATTCCAGGCAAGAACCAAAATCCAGCAGCTACAGAAGAAAAATGAATTTGGTCTATGCAAACCAAATATTTTCTTTGGAAATATAGAAATATATAAATTCATAAAATCAAAACACTAATGGGAAAATAATGTAATAGCCAAATGACTGTTTTCCTATTGTTTATGTATTTTTTTAAAGTGGTTAGAGAGATCAATACACAATGGCTGGCACTGTGTCATAGCCAGCTAACTCAATACCTACAGTGCTGGCATGTTCAAGTCCTGGCTGTTCCACTTCCAATCCAGCTTCCTGCTAATGCACCCAGGGAAGCTGTGGAAGATGACTCAAGTGCTTGGCCCTCTGCACCCAGATGGGAGATCCAGACAAACCTCCTGAATCTTGGTTTTATATTGACCCAGTTCCAGCAGTTGCAGCCTTTGGGGGGGGAATGAACCAGGAGAAGACTTCTCTCTGCCTCTGCCTCTCCTTCTATGTAAATCCGCCTTTCAAAGAAATAAATAAATCTGTCAAAAAAAAGAGAGATAAATATCAACAGGCAATGAGGAAACAGTGTGAACAAAAAGTTCATGTGCAAAGAAATAGGAAATCTTATGAGCATATGAAAATAGACTTATTCATAATGAAAATGCAAAGCTAAATTGACTAGTAAATTTCTCTTTTGTGATTGAGAAAGATCACAATGCCTAACAAGAAACTGGTGATCAAATATGGCATTAAAGAGAACACAAAGTCTTTTGAGGGCAATTTGACAGTATCCAAAACAAGTTAAACTTTTTGATCTAACAGTTAAACTTATTAAAATTTATCTTGAAAATATAAATGTGCATACTTATATGTCAAAAATGCAAGAATATTTTCTCCAAGACATCAATGAGAAAAAGTTTGGAGATGAGAGATATGACACTGGTGCATCCTTTGTTACCAGTTAATATTTTTATTAAATCTTTTATGCCTTATTTCTATTATGTAAGTAAAGAATTAAACAAATAAACAAACACACAGCACCGTGGTAAGAAAATAAATATGCAGTGCTTTTTGTGTTTATAAGAGATAAAGCAAAACTATACATTCAGTGGATATCAGGGAAAAGGCCCATGCGATGTGGACTCAGACCTGGCATGGCAGTGGGAAATGGTCTACATCCATTGTTTTTAAGAATATTTATTTATATTTAATCTACTTGGGGTGGGGACAGAGAGAGAGATAGAAACAGGAGAAAGACAGCTTCCCATTCAATGCTTCAATCAACAAAAGCCTGTAACAATCAGTGCTGTGCCAGACCTAGGCCAGGAGCCTGGAATTCCATCTGTGTCTACCACCTGGGTAGCAGGGGCCCAAAGCACTTGAGTCATCATTGTTGCCTCCCAGAAGGCATTAGCAACAGGTCCATGGATGGGAAACAAAGTAGCTGAGACTTGAAGCAGTCCACTGATATGGGGTGCTGGTGTCTCAAGCAATTGCCTTAATGTATGGTGCAACAATACCCAGCCTAGTACCTGTTTAACTATTGAGAAAGAAGTTTGAAAATCCCTTCCCCATCAATAAACACAAACACACACACACACATGCACACGCACACGCACACACACAGGGAGAGAGAGAGAGAGAGAGAGAGAAAGAGAGTCACACAGTTCACTCTGGATATTTCAGAAAAGGAAAAATAATTAATCCACATTAAAATATAAATGTCTTTAAAATTATATTTTTAGAAGTTACTAGAATTGTCATTCAAATGCTAGATTAGTATATTTGGTTTTTTGAAGATTCTCCTTTTCTCTCCCTAGTGCCCAACACACATGGAACAAGAATGACTGAACATGACTAATATTGGTCATAGAGGATTTCTCATGCTAAACAAGCCTTTGACAAATGGCATGTCTTTCAGGGTAGATAAATCTAGACCGAGCGTTAGCAGGCACTAAAAACATCAGCCCATCTTTATCTTTGATGGTTCCTATATTCAGCAGGAAAATGCTCTTTTTCAGTTGAATGCATCTAAATGGTAACTAAATAGCTGTGAATTGAATCCTGGAAGAAAAGAGAAAAACAAAAAGCAATCACTCTTGATTTCTTGATGTGACATATTTTCTTGAACTTCAAAACCATATGCTTTACTAGAGATATAAATACATGGATATATATATGTATATTTATATATCTATATAAGATATATATGTATATATATGTATAAGATATATATGTATATGTATGTGTAAGATATATATATATATATCTTAACAAAAATGAAAACTACATTAATGGAATTAAAGTGACTTCTACAGAGTGAATTTTCCTAGCATAGTAATTCAGAATTGAAGAGTATGCTAAAAGTTATTTAATTTCTTAATGTTTGATTTAACTATTGAAATTTCCAGGAGTTGATTGTCAAATTTGAGTGAATACCTTGTGATGATCTACAATCTGAATCCTATTTACAATTTAGTGCAACCACAGGCAGTTCATGTTTTGTGAAAAAGATGTGTAGCTAGAACTCAAAAAATACAGAAATTCTGAAAACATTAGTAACTTTTGATGAGAATCAATGTTAAATTGAAAGATTAAAGTTATCTTTTTTTACTTTTTCATTGATTGTCATAATTACCTAGGTCACATCAATGCATTAATTTATGCATCTAATATTATAATAACTTATTACATATAGACTCCTTGCTGTAATAAAATCATATTAATTGTGTCATTGGCAGGAATTCCAGGTAGAATTGGAAAAAAATAAATTGTGCACAATACATTATATATATGAGTTATTTCCATATTCTTTGTTTATAAGTAAATTATTTACACATAAGAGAAGGCAAAAACATAGATAATAATAGTGAATAGTATAACAATTATTTATTAATAATGGTAAAACAATTATTTAATTTTATCAACTACCAATTTTGGAGTTGGACACTCCAATATAAATTTTTAATTTCTTTGGTATCACTTTCTTATTTACAAATTGAGGGTAATCACAGTTGTTTGTTGTTATTCTTGTGAGGATTGTTACATTCTCCTGAAAAATATTTTACATTTTAATACACAGTGAGCACTTGTTAATATTAATAATGCATTATTTTTAAAATTTTATTTAAGGTATGCAAATTTCATGTAATTCGTATATATATACAGATTTAGGAACATAATGACACTTCCACCCTACCCTCACTCCCACCCCCACCCCCACCCCTTTTCCTCCTCCCACTCTTAATTTTTACAAAGATCTATTTTCAGTTTATTTTATACTTATAAGGTTAACCCTACATTAAGTAATTTTGTGAGTGAGTCAGTGTTTCTTGTGCACTGTGCAGACACCATAATTAGTCATTTCCACCTTTGGAAAATAATTAACTAGTTTTGATGGGAATGAAGAGAAAGAAAACAATTTGAGAACATTGAGATAGATTCTCAGTGGGGTAATAAGGACTGGCAGAGAGGAAAATGGTTTTTGAAAATTTGACCCTTGGAGATATTTAATACATACTTTTTTTTTTTTTTTATCTACACTCCCATGTTTATTGCAGCATTATCTCACAGCAGCCAAGAATGAAATATGTTCTTTTTTTTTTAACTTTTATTTAATGCATATAAATTTCCAAAGTACGACTTATGGATTACAATGGCTTTCCCCCCATACCGTCCCTCCCACCCACAACCCTCCCCTTTCCCACTCCCTCTCCCCTTCCATTCACATCAAGATTCATTTTCGATTATCTTAATATACAGAAGATCAGCTTAGTATACATTAAGTATGGATTTCAACAGTTTGCTCCCACACAGAAACATAAAGTGAAAAATAATAGATGATTTTTTAAAATGATGATGAAATCAGAGCAGACCTATTGTCATGTTTAATCCCAGTGAGAGTCAAGTTGGGAATTGATAATTTTTTTTTTTTTTTTTTTACAGAAGATCAGTTTAGTATGCATTAAGTAAAGATTTCAACAGTTTGCACCCCCATAGAAACACAAAGTGAAATATATTGTTTGAGTACTCGTTATAGCATTAAATCTCAATGTACAGCACATTAAGGATAGAGATCCTACATGAGGAGTAAGTGCACAGTGACTCCTGTTGTTGACTTTACCAATTGACACTCCTGTCTATGGCATCAGTAATCTCCCTATGCTCCAGTCATGAGTTTCCAAGGCTATGGAAGCCCTCTGAGTTCTCCGATTCTTATCTTGTTTAGACAAGGTCATAGTCAAAGTGGAGGTTCTCTCCTCCCTTCAGAGAAAGGTACCTCCTTCTTTGATGGCCTGTTCTTTCCACTGGGATCTCACTCGCAGAGATCTTTTGCCAGAGTGTCTTGGCTTTCCATGCCTGAAATACTCTCATGAGCTTTTCAGCCAGCTCCGAATGCCTTTAGGGCTGATTCTGAGGCCAGAGTGCTATTTAGGACATCTGCCATTCTATGAGTCTGCTGAGTATCTCACTTCCCATGTTGGATCACTCTCCCCTTTATTTACTCCATCAGTTAGCGTTAGCAGGTACTAGACTTGTCTATGTGCTCCCTTTGACTCCCAGTCCCTTCACCATGACCAACTGTGAACTGAAACTGATCACCTGGAACAGTGAGATGGCATTGGTACATGCCACCTCGATGGGATTGAATTGGAATCCCCTGGTATGCTTCCAACTCCACCACTTGGGGCAAGTCAGCCTGAGCATGTCCCAAATTATACATCTCTTCCCTCTCTTATTCCAAACAAAAAATAGGAATCAACCTGAAACTGTTGCAAATCTCCATCAGAGAGAATGGTTTTTTGAAGAAGATCTATCCAAGTACCTCTTAAATGCTCAAAACCAGCACCTTTAGCATGTGCAGAAGGCCTTGGGTGAGGCACCCAGCATCAAAAAACCATGTGCTGATAGTCATTGTATAATAGGAATTCAAAACATTCATGGAAAATGGAACTAAAAGGTAAAAACAAAAATTATAATACTTTACTTCTCAATATAATTGCCATCAAGTCAAAAAACTTTGTAAATGATTTGTACCAGCCATTTAGCCCATTCCTAAAAAGTGAGGGCACTGGGAATTTTAAGCATGCCAATGCAATCATTTTTACATTATTAATGAAGAAAAATGGTGCCCTTAAAATATTTTTAAGAAAACAAAAAGTTAGAAGGAACCAAATCAGAACTTTAAGGTGGATGTCTGATGATTTTATATCAAAACTCTAACAAAATGGTTCTTGTTTGATGAGGAATGATCAGGAACATTGTCAAGGTAAAGAAGGACTATGGTGAAATTTTCCCAGGCATTTTTCTCCTAAAGCTTTGGCTAACTTTCTCAAAACACTTTTAGAATACACAAACGTTATCATTTATTAACCCTGCATAAATATAACAGCAAATGCCTTGAGCAGCTCCCAAAACTTGCCTTTGACCAATCCACTCTTGCTCTGATTGGACTTCTACCTCTTGGTAGCCACTACTTTGACTGTGCTTTATATTCAGGATCATATTGGTGGAGCCACATTTCTTCTCCTGTCACAATTCTTTGAAGAAATGCCTTAGGATTTTGATCTCACTTCTTTAAAATTTTCATTGAAAGCTCTGCTCTTGTCAAAAGCTGATCTGGCACACCAGTTTTGGTACACATCAAGCATAAAGTTTGTTCAACTTTAATTTTTCAGTCAAAAAAGTGTAAGCTGAATCAATTAAGATGTCTATGTCAGTTTTGTTTTTACTATTAACCACTGATTTTCTTCAATTATGGCATAAATGAAGTTAATGTTTCCTATAAAATTGATATGCATGGTCTACTGCTAGGGGCTTCATCCTCAACATCATCTCATCCCTTCTTTAACTGACTTATCCATTTGCAAATTTCTTTGGGGAATTACCCCATAAGCATTTTGTAAAACATAATGATTTCACCATTCTTACATCCAAGCTTCAGCATAAAATTGATGTTTGTTTTTGCTTCAGTTTTAGCAGTATTCATGATGTTCCAATAAGAGCTCTTGTCAAACTAATGTTATATCCCTACCGTTCGACCCAGCCATCCCACTCCTTGGAATTTACCCAAAGGAGTTTAAATTGACAAACAAAAAAGCGGTCTGCACCCTAATGTTTATTGCAGCACAATTCACAATAGCCAAGACCTGGAACCAACCTAAATGCCCATCAACGGTAGACTGGATAAAGAAATTATGCGATACGTACTCTTTAGAATACTATACCGCAGTAAGAAACAACGAAATCCAGTCATTTGCAACAAAATGGAGGAATCTGGAACACATCATGCTGAGTGAAGTAAGCCAGTCCCAAAGGGACAAATACCATATGTTCTCCCTGATCGGTGACAACTGACTGAACACCAAAAAGGAAACCTCCTGAAGTGAAATGGACACTATGAGAAATGGTGACTTGATCAGCATAGCCCTGACTGCTAATGGACAACTTAATACATTATCTCTCTTAGTATTTTTTTTGTCTGTTCTACTTAATATGACTGGTTTAATTCTGTAATTATCACACAGTTATTCTTAAGTGTTGAAAATTAACTGAAATGTGATCCCTGTTAAACATAAGAGTGGGAATAAGAGAGGGAAGAGATGTATAATTAGGGACATGCTCAAGCTGACTTGCCCCAAATGGTAGAGTTAGAAACATACCAGGGGATTCCAATTCAATCCCATCAAGGTGGCATGTACCAATGCCATCTCACTATTCCAAGTGATCAATTTCAGTTCACAATTGATCATAATGAAAGGACTAAGAGTCAAAGGGAGCACATAAACAAGTCTAGTACCTGCTAACACTAACCGATAGAATAAATAAAGGGGAGAGTGATCCAACATGGGAAGTGAGATACTCAGCAGACTCATAGAATGGCAGATGTCCTAAATAGCACTCTGGCCTCAGAATCAGCCCTAAAGGCATTCGGATCTGGCTGAAAAGCCCATGAGAGTATTTCAGGCATGGAAAGCCAAAACACTCTGGCAAAAAGATCTCTGTGAGTGAGATCCCAGTGGAAAGAACAGGTCTTCAAAGAAGGAGGTACCTTTCTCTGAAGGGAGGAGAGAACCTCCACTTTGACTATGACCTTGTCTAAACAAGATAAGAGTCGGAGAACTCAAGGGGCTTCCATAGCCTTGGAAACTCATGACTGGTGCATAGGGAGATTACTGATGCCATAGACAGGAGTGTCAATTTGTAAAGTCAACAACAGGAGTCACGGTGCACTTACTCCTCATGTAGGATCTCTGTCCTTAATGTGCTGTACACTGAGGCTTAATGCTATAATGAGTACTCAAACAGTATATTTCACTTTGTGTTTCTATGTGGGTGCAAACTGTTGAAATCTTTACTTAATGTATACTAAACTGATCTTCTGTAAAAAAAAAAAAAAAGAAATTATCAATTCCCAACTTGACTCTCACTGGGATTAAACATGACAATAGGTCTGATCTGATTTCATCATCATTTAAAAAAAATCATCTATTATTTTTCACTTTATGTTTCTGTGTGGGAGCAAACTGTTGAAATCCTTACTTAATGTATACTAAGCTGATCTTCCGTATATTAAGATAATCGAAATGAATCTTGATGTGTATGGAAGGGGAGAGGGAGTGGGAAAGCGGAGGGTTGTGGGTGGGAGGGACGGTATGGGGGGGAAGCCATTGTAATCCATAAGTCGTACTTTGGGAATTTATATTCATTAAATAAAAGTTTAAAATAAAATAAAATGTAAAATAATGACACACACACAAAAAAAACTAATGTTGTATCATTCTTAGAGTTTCAAAGTAAACCTAATCAAACATGCTATCAAAAAAAAAATAATGCATTATTTTATCTAATACGATATACCATACAATATTAATGTATAGTAAAGTTAATTAGTATCATCACTACAGAAAAATCTCAGTCTTTTCAATCTCTTAAAAAAATACCTAAACAATTAAAGGTTAGTTATTCAGTTCAATTTTTCTCAGCTTTTTCTGAGATCATAAACAGAGCTACCTTGAGGTAACAGACAAATTTTAAAAACTAAAATGTAAAGCTAGAATTCTTTTCTTTTATTCTACTGTTAATCCTCCCTACTCTCCAAATCTAAAAGTAGTCTTTATTTACTTAATTTTTCTTCCTTTTTGTTGATTTTGATTTAAATGAATATACTATTTTGTTTTTTCCTTTTAGAACATGTTAAGGTGTCCAACACTTCATAAGTTTTTGGAAAAAAATATTAACTGATGAAGTAGAGTGCCTTTTAAACTGTTCCATACTAATGCAAAAGGAAAAAAAAAAAAGATCCTTTCTATAGGCTACTTGGTCTGACCTTTCTTACTTTACAGGAAGTGTAAGAGTCCCACATCCTCCCCTTATTCTTTCAAAACACTCTCTGGGGATGTGCTGCATTAAAAGGGAAAAAATGGTAATAATGAGCTTTTTATATTTTTCCAGTCTCTTGAACCATGAAATGTAGACATAAGCTCACGAATTTCAGGTAACATTTCAGTCTCTGCTGTAAAATGACCATAGAGTAGAACTGGCGAAGCACAAGTAGCATTTAGAGACCTCTTCTTCCAGGTAACCTCCCGTAACCTCTGAAGGGGGTCCTGGCTCAGAAAGCCACACAGCATTTTCAATAGCAAACCCAGTCCCTGTGGCTCTGCTAATCCCACTCTACCTGTCAGGGACGATTAGACAAGCACTGAGAGGAATACCCAGATGGAAAAGCCCTTTGGAAGGCTCGCCCCACCTGAGTGCCCTCAGACCTGGTGCCTCTTCAGGAAATGATTGTGCGGCTGTTACTTTTCTAGAGGAATATTCTGGACATTTTCTCTGAATCCTCATTTTTGAAAGGTCTTTCAGAGCTGAGATGGTATAAGTAAGATATTATTTATCTTTAACATCTACTAATCCAATTTCACCAAGATCTGACTTTCTGAGTTTTTTCTCTCTGCTTCCTAGGCCTAATCTTTGATCTGATGCTTGAAGTTAGAGAAGGATGACGGAAGAGGGATGTTCATGGTTTTTGACCCACCCAAAGGCTATAATGGGCGAGTTATACAGATTCCTTAGGTGAATTAGGGAATTTTAATGTCTTAACCACAGAAAGAACTTTTTTACAGATTTTTTTTATAAATGATCTGAAAGGCCATAAAGTTTCCTGGACATAATAAAACATGATACAAAATTATTTGATGTGAATTGTTTTTTGTTTAGATAATCTGAACCACATGGCTTCTCCATAATTATTCAATACAAAGTGAACCTCTAAATATATGAATGCACAGTGAATAAGCTAAGGTTGAAACTCACTGAATCATAATTTCATGAGAAAACTTAAATAATTTACCAGAAATAGAGGATAAAATGTAAGAAATAAGTCTAGAGACCAACACATAGACAACTCAAATATCTATTCTTTTCAGTAATTGTAAATGAAAACATTGCCACTGTTATTGTGTGTTCTCCTTTAGCTTATTGCATTTCATTTCTCTAAGCATATTGTATTTCATTCTATTTTCACTGGACTGTTGCATAGTTAAGACATATCCCTATATTCTGTATATTAAGAGGGAAAATAATATACTGAGGCCATAAAGCTTAGAAGGCAGAGGTTAGGTTAAAAAGAAAGAATTTTTTACTCTCTCATTCCTGCTTTCTAATATCAGGATATTGATAGTTTGGATGTACTTAATGGACTTTCTTGTTATGAGGGAAAGATGGCACTTGCTGCATAGATGAGGTGGCAGAGATAGAAACTGAAAAACAGAAAATAAGACTGAAAAAATATAGACAAAATGGGAAAGAGAGGAGATGAAAAAAGAGAGATGGAGAGGAGGCAGTTGAGACTCTTGCCACTGAGAAATATAGCTTCTGATATAAGAAAGTCATCTGAGATCTTCTTATAAATGCAGTTAAAGATTCTAAACCATAATGATTCAAAATCCACATTTAACTAGAGACACAAGTGAGTCAGGGCAATTGAAATTTTAGGAGCATGAAAGAGGAAGATATTTCAGTTATCATTACTGTGGAATTATGTTACTTTGCAAATCCATTTCTTTTTCTTAAAAAATGCTTATAATTTATGGAAAATATGATTAGATTCTTCTAGCATCATCTCAGATCTCCTACAAATAATTAATGAAAAAGTCCTTGTTTCAAAAAAAATAGCTCCTTATGGTCATGGTAGTGAAGCTGCAAGAATGAGGTCAATTTAAGGGCCTAGTGGATCTCAGAATGTTGACATGCAATTCTGCTTAATAGTTAAGTAAAACTTAGTCAAATTTTATTTTATTAAGGTTCCTGGTGGGCTATCTTCAGTGCTCGCAAGTGCACAGACTTTGATCATTAAAGCACACATGACAACAAGATCAATTACAATGTCCATTACAAAAAATAAAACTCACACAGTCAGTCAATTTGTTTTTAATGGAAGTCATCATTTTCACGTAAGCAAAATAGATTAGTTAAGATGAAGTAAATTTATAATTTCAAATTGTTTTATAAGTTAAATATTTCAGATAAAAGGATAATAGGCAACACTATTGTTAGCTGAAGAAACTCAGCTTGATAATGGCTAAGACAAACACACAGGAAACATCACACTGAATGAGGAAAAGCTAAAAGCATTTTCTCTAAAATCTGAAACAAGACAAGAAGTCTACTCTCTTTACTCTTATTCACATAATGCTGTAAGTTTTAGCTACAGCAATTAGAGAAATAAACAGCACACAAAAGTGTAATTCAAATTGAAATTGATGATTCCATATGCAGAAAAATATAAATATAATGTATACTTTATGCACTCTACCGAAGACTACTAGAACTTATAAAGTCAGTAAATTTATGGTTTTGAAATATTTATAAATCAGTAACATTTTTATACTCCAACAATGAACTTACTGAGAAAGAAATCATGAAAGCCATTTTACTTATAAAAGACACAAAAAGTCCTCTAAAATACCTAATAAACATAACCAAACATATGAAAGACATGACCTAGAAGAATATCACAAAATATTCACACTATGCAAAGTCATTTAAAGATTTAATGCTATCTCCAGAAGTGATATTCTTCACAGAATTAGAAAAAAAAATCCTAAAATTCATATGGAAACACAAAAGATCCTAACTATTCAAAGCAATCTTGAACAAAAAGAACAAAACTGGCAGAATCACAATGCTTTATTTCAAGGTATACTATAGAGTTTTATCAACCAAAACAGCATGGTACTGGCACAAAAACAGAACTATACACTGATAGAACAAAATCTAGAGCCTAGAAATAAACCCGTGGATCTACAGCCAACTGATTTTCAATAAAAGTGCTAAAAACATATACATCTTCAATAAATGATACCAGAAACTAGCTTTCCATTTGAGAAAAAGTGAAAATTGAAAATTGAAAATTGACATTATTCCTTTCTTTATACAATAATCAACTCAAAATGGATCAAAGACTAAATGGAAAAATGAGAGTATGGAACCACAGAAAGAAATCATTAAGACATCAATGCCATCAATGTAGGGCATGGTTTTTTCTTGTAAGATCTCAAATGAATAGGCAACAAAAGCAAGGATAGACAAATGGGATATCAAATGAAGAATCTATGCACAGTAAAGTAAACAGTCAACAGAGTGAAGAGACAACAAGCAAAACAGAACAATCATTTATTTGTAAATGAGTAATATGGTGAAGGCTTAATATGCAGAGTATAAAATTGAGTCAAATAACAACAATAAAAACAAACAGTCCAATTAAAAATGGAAAAATGGTATAAATAGACATTCCTAAAAAGAAAAAAAATATATGAGGAAATGATTAAAATCGTCAACAGAGTAATACAAATCAACACCACAAGGTGATATCACACTCAAGTTAGTATAACAATGATCAGGGCAAGCATTTGGTGCAGAGATCAAGATGACTGGGAGGCCTACATCTCATATCTAAGTTTGAGTTCTGATTTCATTTCTGATTCCAGATTCCTGTTATTGCTTACCCAGGGATACAGCTGATTATTCATAGTTGTTGGATATCTGTCCTCTGGTAGGAGACCTTGATTGAGTTCCTGGCTCCCAGCTTTGTCCTAGACAAGTTCTTGATATTTTGACAGTTGCGGAATCAACCAGTGAACCAGGAAGATCTTTGTCTCAGTTGGTTTCTCTCTCTCTCTTTCTCTCTCTCTCTCTTTCCTGGTGAGGAGGTTCAAAAAGGAAACTGTTATATACTGCTGGAAGGAATACAAATTCACAAATTGATACAGTCATTATGGAAAAAGACATCAAAATTAGTCAAAAAACTAGAGGATTGCTATCCCATTATCCCACCTCTGTGTATGGGAGTACTCATATAGTAAATGGAAATGATATCAGCCTATCAAACACTCCTATGTTTGTGCAACACTTTTTTTTTTTTTTTTTTTTTTTTGGACAGGCAGAGTGGACAGTGAGAGAGGGAGACAGAGAGAAAGGTCTTCCTTTTGCCGTTGGTTCACCCTCCAATGGCCGCCACGGCTAGAGCGCTGCGGCCGGCACACTGTGCTGATATGAAGGCAGGAGCCAGGTGCTTCTCCTGGTCTCCCATGGGGTGCAGGGCCCAAGCACTTGGGCCATCCTCCACTGCCTTCCGGGGCCACAGCAGAGAGCTGGCCTGGAAGAGGGGCAACCGGGAAAGAATCCGGCGCCCCGACCAGGACTAGAACCCGGGGTGCCGGCGCCTCTAAGTGGAGGATTAGCCTATTGAGCCACGGCGCAGGCCTGCAACACTCTTTACTGTAGCCAAGAAATGGAATGGAATCAACCTCAGTTTTTTGGATTATCCATTGAATAAATGGATAAAGAATGTGTCGTATATATACATAAAGAAACGTTATTCAATCTTAAGTAAGCTCATAATTTTCAGCAAGATGAAATCAACTGGAGGATGTTACCTTAAGTGAAATAAGCCAAAGAAAGACAAATACCATATTCTCTCTCAGGCTCCTATGTGGAAACTTAGAAAAATCTATTTGAAAGCAGGGCAATGATTAATAGAAGATGGGAAGGGCTGTGGAGAGAAGGGTAAATGGTGGTTGGATAACGACCAAAACACAGACTCATGTGCATGGATTTCAAAAATTTTCATCCAAGGAATGAATTCCAGTGATTCACAGCACCATGGGAAGGACTACAGATCACAATAAACTATTAAATATTTTAATAAGACTTAAATAGGAAGGGCTCCCAAACTTCAAATACAAATCAATAATGAAGAAATGGAGATACTGATCACCCTCATTTGATCATTATGTGCGATACACATGTAATGAAATATCACATGGTATTCCATGAGTACATATGAATATTACATGTTAATAAAAGTAAAATCAGTAAATAAATAGAAGAATTATTAATCTCTTTTTATGCATATCTCTTAACAAAGGGCTAAAATACTGATGGCAGCTTTGTCCAACTCTTGTATCTGCTTTGTAAAGTAATATGACTCACATTTTGTTATTTTGTTTCTATATACCATTGGAGTGTAAGTAGCCAGAAGGGCTGTATTAATTTTTTTGTTCATGTCTTATTTTACTTTTCTCTGTCTATATGTTAATATGATTTTAAGCCACAATTTTATTCTCATAAATATAACTTAAGTTTTCCTACATTGGTATTTTCTTAATCGTAAGTCCTAGGCAGCTGCATACCATTCATTAGAAATATTAATAATCAGCTTCCTGTCCCCATCCAGACCTACTGAATCTGAGCCAAGTGGAAAGGAGTGTGGCATTCTAAGTTTAAGAACTTTTCCAGGTTGTTTTCAATCATAGGCATGTTTGAATCATAGGCATGGAGTTTACTGTCAATATGAATAACTTGAGGTAAAATCCAATTGCTATTTATAGCATTTTTAAATGGAATGATTTTTCTCCAACATACAAATCTTTTAGATCTTTTGGTTTCACCTATTCTAATCAGCAGAATTATGCAAATAACCGGCAGTATTGTAGTTAGCTTCAATGTCTACAATTTCTGCATAGATTTCCTGAAAATGTCTCAAAATGATTTTTTAAAAAATTAAGATATAGCAACCTATAAAGTGAAGTAAATTTGACTTATTGAACACATTATGAATAAGAAGTTATGAACACACGGGTTCTGATGCCAGTAGATAACTATTTGTTATTGAGAAACTGGTGATAACCCTTGACCAGTGTGAGCAACAGGAAACTCTGCTGCAGCTTCGGTTCTCATCTCTGTTTGCTTTTTCACGACTTAAGATATCCTTGCTGATTTATTGCTTCTAACAGTGTTCAGTGTGGGGCTGAGAGATGGCTATGACAATCTGACTGTGGTGTGAGGAGTTGTTTCCTGCTTGGGATGCTGGTTAAAACGGATTTCCACTTTGGAAGAGTGTGAATGATAATGCATGATGTCCCTATCACTATATCCTTTCCACTCACTGCAGCTGCTCTCAGGAAGGCATTTAGGACCAACTCAGGTTAATTACATCAGGCCTAATATTCTGCAATGATACACAGAATACGTACAATAGAAATCCAATTACAGTTCTGCATTCCATTTGACTCACGTTCTAATTCTGGCAGATGTTAAATAGGTTCAATAAATGATAATTTAAATGCTCCATATTATATATAAAATTGTTTTGAGGAACTAAGTAAAATGTCAATTTTCCCCTGCTTTGTAACTCTGTTGCATATTGTTTTCTATGAGACTATTAATTTTCCTGCCTCGCAGCCGCTGTCCTCACCAGTTCACATTTATGTTCCCTAATTCCTTCACATGCAGTTCTGAATGGGCTGAAGCACTCTCTGACATACCCTGAGGCATCAGGAAAGCCAGATCCTGACAGGAAGCCAGAAAGATGGACCAGCCATCCATTTGTTAATGTGTCACACTTGAATTACACATGGCTGGCTGCAAAATTAAATTGCTCTTTCAGGATATCAGCAGAGACATAGATACAGCATTATAGCTCGGTGTTCCTATTGTTTTCGGATCAGAAAATGCTTTACTTGTGTATCCTTGCTAAATTGTGTTCACTGAAAGTGCAGATTGAAAAGGGTATTGATTGCAGCTTTCCCTGAGCCTGGAGTGGTTCTGTGATTTCAGAATTGAACACTTAGATGGAAAAGAGTGTGAATTTCTGGCCTTGGCACCTGGAAAATTCCGGAAACCTTTAAAGACAAGGACTGATAATGAGATGATGTTGTTAAACTTCCTGGTAGCGATCCGTGCAGCTGTGTCCATTCTCCTCTTCCTAATCTAAAGTGCTGTATTCAGACTTAATAACTCTTCCACATATAACACTCATGGCCTACAAATGTAGTCACATCTATAAGAATGGCTGCTCTACATCCAGTCTAATCAAGAGTTAGAAAGCAGTGAACTAACAACAAGTGCACATCATTGGCAATGGATAAACACTAATTGCCAGGAATTTAAAATTCGTCTATGCTATGAAATGAATTATCTCCTCACATTTCATATGTTCAATCCTCACCCTTAATGTGATGCTATTAAAAAGTGGAGGCCTTTGGGAAAAGCAATTAGACAACAAGGGTGGATTGCTCGTGAATGGAAAAATGCCCTCATAAAAGAGTCCCAGGCTAATCTCCAACAACTCTCTCCCTTGTGAGGATGCAACGAGAAGACAGTCATCTACAAACCAGGAAGCAGACACTCACCAGATACTTGATGCTCTGGCACGATAATCTCCGGCTTCTGAACCTCCAGAACTTTGAGAAATAAGTATTGGTTACTTAAAGTATTTAGTCCATGCTAACTTGTTTGAGAAGCCTGAACTGGCTAAGACACTTTAGATGAGGGAAACACAGATGGAGTTGCCAACACTTCCAAGCAATTTCGATTGCACTTAAAAGCATGTAAAAATGAATTATTTCAGATGGTGGAAATAAATAAAAATCACCCAAATGAGAACAGAGGCTACATATGGAAAACATGCCATAGCAGGGGAGTCAGCCACCATGACTTGCATTTGGCAAACACTCCAAGGCAAGCAGGAGAGTGGAAAGAGTGTGTGTGGGGGTGGGGGTGGGGGTGGGGGGCTCCAATGTGCTACGATTAGAGGACATTGGCACTGGAGGCAGACAAAGTAGCAGTGGACTCTGTGATTAACAAGGACAGAATATTTGGTTTCCTCTCATTGTTCTTGGGTTAGCAGTGGGGGCAAAAATGTAAGGAAGTGTGCAGTCTTGAGTATGTCCTCACCTTTATGGACTGGTTGTTCCAATGGTTGTGGGTCATTTCATTGTCCATTGTATATTCAGTCTTTTAAGATGTTAGAATAGTCATGTGGGAATAAAATTCAAGCAAGCTAGTTTCTTCACTGAAACAGCATTCTTAACTGAACTCATCAGAAGATGTTGGGTAAACATTCATCAAATCCTCCTTCTTACCATTTAGCACCACTCACCTTAGGGATTAATGGCATCAATATATTGAAAGGGAGCAAGGTGCTCCTAGCATTCTGAGTTTCAGTAATGAGGCCACAGTCTATGCAACTCTGAGAATAAATGAGGTGAGCATGGATTTTGAGAAACTCTGCACATATGCTTCAGTGATTTGCAGGAGCCAGGTGACGTTTGCCTTCACAGCAAGCATGGGGAAGCTGTCTACTGAAGAAAGGACTACCAAAGTTGAGAGAAATCAGTGTGATACATAAGGGTCAAGGGAAGCTTTCATGGGGAGTGTGTGGTTGAAGCAGGGCCAATCATGATGAGATTTCAGCAAGGACAGAACAGATAGACAATACTTTTTGTAGTATGAATAAAAGATGTAAAGCTGCAACATTCAGAGATGAGATGGTAAATTTGATTACAGATTCTGCCTTGCCAGAATTATAACATAAAGTGAAGGTGGAAATAATATATTGTAAAATATATAAATACCAAAAGAAGGAGTACTGTTGACAGAATAAAATAAAATGAAATTTCTTTAGCACAATGTTGTATTTGAAATTGGATTTTTTTTTTTGAAAGTGACAGAAGCAGACATTCAAAAGGAATTACCTACAGGCAGATGTATGTCTATTACTGCATTTTAAAATGAGTAATCCATATAAGTATGTTTGAAATTCTTCCCAGGGAAGTACTATTTTGAAGCTGTAAGTATTCTGTTTAAGGGAAGGAATGTACAGGAATAAAATAGACCTCTGGAAGTGGGTAATTATATTATATGATGAGAGGAAAAATGAGAATTAGTGAAAGTTTGACAAAGGTCAGATGCTGTGGTGTCTTGGAAAACTCCACAAAGATGGTGGGGCTGAGAGTTGTGTCATAGGCTATGATGTAATCCCAAAGAACCACTATATTAAATGACCTTATGTAATAGTTTGAAATGTTCTTTCATTAGCTGATGAGCTGGAAGGTCTATATATTTAACAAGATGAAGTTTAGGAGTACCAGACAAAGCTTACAGCTATGGCTAATATAAATATCAAATACATGGAAGATGAAGACTAGCTATGTTTATTTGGAAGCTTGCCAACTGAGTTATTTATGCATAATTAAAAGAACAAATCAAATGCAAAAGTTCTCATTCACACATTTTCTAATTCATAAACATCCTATTTTGTGGGGCTATAGAAAAACATGAATACAAATCATTTTCAAAACAGTAGCAATTGATTTTGGCCTTTAAAAATTTTAATTACTTATATCAGTAGCAGTGTATGTAAGCTTTAGTGGAACATACTGAGTTGGGAAGAATTATGAAATGTATAATGTACACAGGAATTAGAATATCTTGAGAGAACATTTGATGCAATTTTTCTAAAAAAAATTTTACCCATTTTTTACAAAGAAAATGTCCCCAAGCACTGAAACTTTGGCAAATTTTTTTTTTTTACAATCAGGTTATGTGATTTTATTTCAGCTCTTTCACTAGAAACTTACATTACACATGATTAGGAAGAAATTGAAAACAAGTGCTTATTTCAACTCATTCCATCTCTTTTTAGAGAACTCGTCATTATTTTATCTTCCATTGACAAATATATTAAGTTGACTCATAATATCAAGTATGATGATTATATGAGAGAGGACAACAAGCAAGGATGACCACAATTTTAAAATGCATACTTATGGCCTAGCAGTACAATTTTGGGAATTTGTACAACATTGCTAAAGTGAATTGTTTATGAAAAATAAGACATTGAAGGCAACTTAGATGTGTTAGAAAAAAGAATAATAAAATAAACTATGGCATATCCATATTATGCAGGAATCTTTGGCTATCAAAATATATACACCGTATTAGAAAAAATGGAAGTTTTAAATCCACTGCTAAAAAAGTATGTAGGAAAAGTATGTAGGAAATCATGTCATTTTAGTAAATTATTCTTATTCATATACATAAAAAACATAAAAAAGACCTGGAATGATAAATATCAAACGGTTAATGGTAGTTCACTTAGCAATTCTTAAACAAGGCTGCCAAGAAAAGGTATGGGAAGTTTCAATATTTTGTTTACATAAACCTGTGTTAATTTGTGTACATTTTTATTATTTTGTAATTTCTATTTCTCTTTTTTAAATTTTTTTGTTTTTATTTTCTTGAAAGGCAGAAAGAGAGAAAACAGATATCGTGACAGATTGTCCATCTGTTACTTTATTCATGAAATGCTTGAAACAATCTAGGCTCTCTGCTAGTTAAATACAGGAGCCTGGAACTAGTCTAGGTTTCCCACCAAATTGTCAGGGACCCAAGAACTTGAGCCATCATGTGCCTCCCAGACTATCCATTCACAGGAAGCTGGAATCAGAAACAGAGTCAAGACTCAAACCCAGGCACTCAAATATGGGATGCAGGCAAACAGTGTATGAAAAACGCCCACCCTTTACATTGATTTTTTTTTTTGAGATAATTTAAATTTTATGTGCTAATCTGTAAGGGTTTTGACAAACACATAATTCAAACACTTATCAAGATAAGGAATATTTCTTTCACCCCTCTTGGAGCAATATCAATTGAAACTCCTTGGATTGATGTTACTTCTAGCCCTGAGAAGTTTCCTTATTGCTATAACTTACAATAGATTTTGTGGTGATGATTAAGTTAGAACTTAACACAAATGAGGGAATATCAATGCTGTGCTATTCCAGTCCAGATAAAACCTTCCAGATTTAAAATTTTCTGTTAATTATATTATAATTTTTCTTGGTCAAGATATTTTATACACACACACATAAATATAGAAGTATATGTATATACTTTAATTGTATATATATATATATATATACACACAGCATGGTTTATGTAAATGTACTATATATATACATTTATATACATACATACAAACACACGCATAACCACTCAATCAATAAATGTGATTATGGTTGATTGGGTATTTCTGGGAAAACAGCTTAGCCTCTCTTACTTTCACTGGCTTGTACACACATAAAAATAATAACCAAAATCTGTACTGGAAAGTTACTAAGGTTAATAAAGGTAATTAAATTTCCTAGGGAGAAGCTGGACTTTTATGTACAAATTATACGAGTTGATATATAAATATAATTTCTTACAACTCTCCCAAAGTGTGGCATTGTCTGCTAATTTTGTTTCTTTTGAAAATGATGCAGTGGAAAGTATATTGAAAACATTGGGTGTTACCTTTACTCACACTTGTTTTTAAAACTGGAAAGATTAGAATTGCATATTGTTTTGTCTTAGAATAGAGCTTTGGTGTTTTGTATTATTATTTTATGTAAATGACTTTGATGGTAGGGGGTCTTACAAAGTTTTGATATGATTATCTTCAAGGTTTCTTTCATAATGAGACAGAAATGTAAAGTCAAGGGCTAAAATCCTGGTTATAACGTTTTCCTCCTTTGTTTTCAAATTTTTTTTATTAAGAGGATTTGTGCTTGCCCATGAATACCTCTGATATCTGAGTCTGTCACACTGCCTTTCTTAAGATTCTAAGACCACATAATTATAATTGAGAAATCCTTATCTGAACAACTTTCTGTTTCTCCATTTGTTTACTATATGGTTAACTATTCTAAATAGCTTAATGAGTACTATATTTCCTATTCCACGCTTTCTTTCTTTCAAGCTGTGATGATCCCTAAAAGAAAGCAAAAATATGTTGATGTAATTACAAGTTCACGGTAATATCTATAGGAATTTAATGCAGTTTTTTATGGTTCTAAGGATATAAGCCCCTCAATTAATCACAGTTTGAATCATCCAGCTGGTTATTTTAATTTGTTCTTATGAATTGGAGATTTTTCCCTCTACTTTTTTTTTTTTACTTTTAGAAATAGAAAATTTGCTCAATGGAAATCATACCTCTTAAACAATATGCAACTCTTCACATAATATTTATTATTTATATAAATATGTTTATATATATTTTGTTCTAATTCTAGTGTGAAATTTTTTATGTATTTTTGTGGAAAATGAGGTCACACTTTAAAATTATGTGTCTTGCTAAGTTAATTCTGAAACATCTATCTATATCTGCGGACTTTACAAGTCATGACTCAATTTTTAAAAATGTAATGTCATCACTCGTATTACATGCTTTAGAGTCAAAGTAATATTATCTCTATGTCATTTTCTTACACACTGAACAATGTGATAATGAGTAGGTAGTGCATGCAGACTGGAAAGTGACAGTGTAATGATACTCTCTTCCCTTCTACCCTTTAATGTGCTCGAAATTTCTGAAGCTGTTTTGTTTGGGTTTATATATGTTTGCTATATCCCATTTGGTACATTTTTACCTAAGCATTTTCTTGTAGTTGCTTATAGTTAGAAAAAAATCAACCTACTGCAGCAGTTACTTGTATGCCCTCACTCTCCAATACATCTTTTTTTTTTCAGTACTAGGTCACTTTTTTTAAAGATTAAGATAGAGATAAATGTCTTTTTAAAGATATGTACTTGAAAGGCAAGAAAGCAGATAGAGACAGAGAGATATACACAGAGCGACCTTCCCTATGCTGTTTCAGTTCTCAAATCATGTCAGTACCCAGGGGAGACAGGCTGAAGCCAGGAGCTCAAAACTCAACCAAGTATCCCACATGGGTGGCAAGGACCCAAGTATTTGAGCCATCACTTGCTATCTATTAGAGTACACAGAAGCAGGAAGCCAGAATTAGAAGCAGAACTGGAACTCAAAACCTTGGCAGTCTAATATGGGATGTTGTCCAAACCAGCCCTTTAAATGCTGCACCAAATGACTGCACTGAAAGATGTTTTTCTAATTCATGGAAATATTAGCCACTTTTTTTCTTCTGAGTTCTAAATTTCCATCTAAGTCTCGTGTTATTTCTTCTTAAAGAAATTGCTTTAACGTGCTTTATATAGTAGGTCAGATAACAATAAATACTCTCAGCTATTGATTTTTTCAGAAAGAGTCCTTGTTCTGTATGTGTGCTGGGTATAGTAGTCTAGAGTGATAAGACTTGAGTTGTTTTAATTTCCATGCTTTCTTTAATATTTAAATTACTTAACACTTAAAAATTTTTAAATATTTAACATATTGCTATGGTTTTTCTGTCATATAAGTTTCCAACAAAAACTTAACTTTTCTTCACACTTCTATAGATAATGTATCTTTTCTATTGCTGTTTTTTTTTCTTTTATTTTTTCTTTTATTTTTTTTTAAACTTTTATTTAATGCATATAAATTTCCAAAGTACGACTTATGGATTACAATGGCTTCCCCCCCATACCGTCCCTCCCACCCACAACCCTCCCCTTTCCCACTCCCTCTCCCCTTCCATTCACATCAAGATTCATTTTCGATTATCTTAATATACAGAAGATCAGCTTAGTATACATTAAGTATGGGTTTCAACAGTTTGCTCCCACACAGAAACATAAAGTGAAAAATAATAGATGATTTTTTTAAATGATGATGAAATCAGAGCAGACCTATTGTCATGTTTAAGCAGCCAGGACATATACTGACACGCATGTGGGATGCTGGCACCACAAAGACTTAACCTGCTATGCCACAGCACTGGCCCCTGATTTCACTTTTAAAGAATAGCTTTGGCATTGGTGGTTTGTATAGTGATGAGTATAGCTGCCTTCCAAGAATAGCTTCCCTGGATATGGTATCCTTAGTGAGGTTTTTGTTTGTTTGGTTTTATTTCTTTTGGGATCTTGAATATATAAGCTATTCTCTTCTGGCTTCTAAGATTGCTGCTGGGGAGTCTCCTTTTATTCTAAGGGTTTTCCCTCTATATGTAAGCTCGTTCCTTCCTCACTACCTTTTGGATTCCCTTCACATCTTTAACCTTGGAGAATTGGAATACAATATGATTTGGAGAACATTTTTTTTTTAGGTTGAACCTCTTTATAGACATTTGTGCTTCTTATATCTAACGGGTTGTATCTCTTTGAAGACTTGGGAAATTTTCCACTGGTATTTCATGTAATAGGCTCTCAATGTCTTTTTTGTTTTGTTAGTTATCCCCTTAATATGAATAAAGTGTTTCCATATACTGAAAATTTATTAATTTAGTGATATCTCATATTTATTGTAGGCTTTCTTTATTCTTTTAAATTATTTTCTCTCTTTTTGGTGTCTGACTAGGTTTCCTCAAAAAACTTTTCCTCAGGATCAGAAATTCTTTCTTCTGTTTGTTCTATTCCGTTCTTGAAGCCTTAATTGTATTTTCATTCATTGAAGTTTTTTTAAAAGATTTTATTTATTTGAGAGGTAGAGTTACAGATAGTGAGAGGAAGAGACAGAGAGAAAGGTCTTCCATCCATTGGTGTACTCTCCAGGTGACTACAACGGCCGGAGCTGCTCCGATCTGAAGCCAGGAGCCAGGAGCTTCTTCCAGGTCTCCCACACGGGTGCAGGGGCCCAAGGACTTGGGACATCTTCTACTGCTTTCCCAGGCCTTAGCAGAGAGCTGGATTGGAAGTGGAGCAGCTGGGAATAGAACCGACACCCATATGGCATGTTGGTGCCACAGGCGGAGGATTAACCTACTACGCCACAGCGCCGGCCCCTCATTGAAGTTTTAAGCTCCAAATTTTTTATTTTTGTTTTAGGTGATTTCTACATCTTTTTTGAATTTCTCATTCATGTTAGACATTTTTTCTCCTTTCTTTGAATTGTCTATCTATGTGCTCATGTATCTCAAATTTCCTTAGAATCATGATTTTGAATTCTTTCAAGCATTTTATAAATTTCATTAAAATACAAATCTTTCTGGATAGCATATTGTGCTTCGTTTCATGCTTCCTTCTTCTTCATGCTTTCTGTGCTCCTACATTGAAATACACACATATTGTGTATCAGATTCTTCTTGCTGGAGTAAATTGTAATGGAAAAAGCTTTTATTGTTGTTGCTAATATTAGATACAGCCTGTCTGTAGGACAGTGCTATTGGGTTTTGTTCTTGGTGAACTTAGAAATACGATCTTCATTTCATTTCTTTAGCTTTAGTCCACAGCAGTTTCTGAGTGCCATGTTGCACAGTCTACAACAATTCATGACAGAAGTGTTATGCCATTGTAGAGGATGTAACTTCCAAAGATGTGTGTCCTTGGGCCCCATCAAGTGGGTCCCACACTGGAGTTGTGATAGCAGTAACTACATTCCTGGTCCTGTGTGCCACATGGGAATGATCTCCAGTTCCCACTAGATAAGCTGGAGTAAAGCTGGTGTTTTGGGCACCAATATGTATGGCTTTGAAACTGCAGGGAATCGATGACTTTCCATAGGTCCTCCCGAGCGTGTGTAGGTGATTTTGGGGCTTATTACACCTCTAGCCACACACAGTCTTAACACTGGAGTATATGAAAGGATCATTTCCCAAGTTCCACAGGACAAGTACAGGTTGTGATTTGGATCATGTACTTTCAGGGACAGGCCTATAGCACTGAAAGGGCAGATTGGTCATTCTCCAGGTCCTGCAGTGTGAGTGCAGGTGACTCTGGAGAATACAGTATCAACAATCATGACCCAGAGCTACAGGACCTGCCGAGGACCTTACCCAGGCCCAAAGGGGCAACTGTAGAATATGCTGAAGGCCATGCATTGGGAGGCACAGACCTGGAAGAGTGGAATGGCTGGAGATTCTTCCAGGTACCAATTTGTAAGCTCAGATGCATGCCAGTTGTTATAATTGCAGTATCACAGGATTCTGTGAGTTACCATTTCCATAGAGTAAGTGCAAGTTGTACCTTGGACTGTGAACTGGCAGGCACAAACTTGGAGCAATGGAATGCAAATGGGGACTTGCCCAAGTAGATAGGTTTTATTTTAGTTTATATTAATATGTTCCCAAGGTCATAGATACTTCTTTTCTATAATCCAATTTTCTGTTATGTCTTCCACTATATCATTTCAAATACTGTTTTTCTCCATAGAAGTTTCAATTAGATAATATATAAATATATATATATATATTCTTTCTTCTTGAATATCTAGAATATTTTTATAATAGCTCTTTTAAGGCTACCTCAGTTGCTTAGGAGAATGTTTTTGTTAATTGAGTTTTCTCTTAGGTATAGGTCATATTTTTCATGCTTCTTGTTAACTTTGTATTAGAGTCTAGACATTGTCAATTTTACCTGGTTGATTTCTGTATTTTGCTGAATCCTGTTTACTTAGTGTTGAAGTTTGTGTAGCATGTAATTAAGTTATTGGTACAGAGTGCTTGAACGCTATTCTACTTTCATTAGCTTTTCTTAAATTTGAAAGTTTACTCATTTGTTGTATACCTTTATACCTGAGATTTTTTAAATATAATTTTTATATAGAATAAATTCTATTTAGTTTTGCTTGTAGAAAACCAGATTTTTTGCCCTGAAATTGTGTTGCTTCACCATAAAACTCTTTATTTATCCAATTTGAAAGTTGACAGTTAACTGTTACCTTCAGAGGATTACTTAAAGAACTTTATTTTCAGGCAAATTGTGCCAAATATTCTGAAATTTTCTTCCATTTTATTTTCCATTAAGAAGTAATAAAGCACTTAAGGATTGAGGCCCTGGGATCAACACACTATTTATGAGTATTCTCCCTTTTTCCTGCATATCTGCAGAGATTATTTACTTCATACTGCAAATCCACAGCCAAGTCCACCAAGCAGATTTCTCTGTGAAGACAATGCCTTAGTGCATAGAAAAAAGAGTCCCTTTTCGCCATGCTAATATTGCCCTTGCATCAGCTAAGAAAACGTGACTCCCCCTGGTCCTCTGGATAGCTGTATGCAAAAGTCTTACAGTTGTTAATTTCATAAACCAGAGTACTCATGTAGGGAGATTTCCTAAGTTAAACTATTTTAAATTTAACATATGACAATACTATAAAACATTAAGATGAATTGTGAAAAAGATATACAATTGATATGCACATGAAAAACAAAAAAAATCATAATACACGCCTCAGGGAATAAAAATAAAAACAACCATGAGACACCACTACAAACTTACTAAAAGAAACAAATCCAGGACACTGACAACACCAGATACTGGTGAGGATGTGGAAAAGTCATAACTCCCATTCATTGCTAGTGGGAATCCAAAATGTTAAGGCAACTTTGGAAGACAGTTTGGCAGTTTGCCACAAAATTAAACAGTTGCTGTATAATCCAGCCACCAAGATTCTTGATATTTGCTCAAAGGATTGAAAATGTATGTCACAAAAACCTGCACAACAGATGTTTGTAGCAGCTTGTTTTGCGATTGCCAAAACATGGAATGAACCAAGATGCCGTTTGTAAATGAATGGATAAATAAACTGTGATACATAAAGACAATGAAATATTATTAAGCAATAAAAACAAATGAGTTATCAAGCCATTAAAATATATGGAGCAGGAAGTGAGTGTTCAGAGTAATGGTTAATACATGTGTGTCCCACATCAGAGTGCTTATGTTTGAATCTTGACTCTGACTGATTTCTTGGTAACACAACTCCTCAAAGTCAATGGTGATTGCTCAACTGTGTTCCTTCCATTCAAATGACTGACATAAACAGCATTCTCAGCTCCAAGCTTTTGACCCGGCCCAGTGCCAGCTGTTGTAGGTATTTTGGGGAATAAGTCAGTGGATGGGAGTTCTCTATCTCTATACCTCTCTCTCTCTTTCTTTCCCTTTGTTTGCAAATAAATAAATACAGAAAATTTTTAAAAATATGTGGAGAAAGTTTAAATTTGTATTAAAAAGCCATATGACTTGGATATGGTTTGAGTGTTCCCCAAGTGTAATATTCTAAAATTTAATCTCAATTGTGAGATATTACATTCAGGCATTTATTTGCAGATTAGGGAGATTTCACCCATATTAAACATTTTCTCTTGCAAATAATTGTTCTCCAAAATCAGTTTATCTAGAAGTTTCAAAAATTCTTTAGCTGCCTTTATATCAGCACTTATATACTTACTACTTAATTTTACATTTTATAATAAATTTCATTCATTTAAAACATCAAGAGTTATTAGTAAATTCCATATCTTAGTAATTTCTACCCTTTGCTTTCAACATCAGAAACGAACTTCTTGATTTGGCTAGGATTAATGTAGTTAGATATGGAATATACTTCTGTGGCTGTTCTTCAGAGCAGTCATTAGAAGTTTATATATCTAACATAAGCCTTTATCAAATTCTTGTTAGTCTTCTTGCATTCAATGGAGTACATTCTTTAACAACTTTCATCCCCTTTTTTGTTGTTATTCAAGGTCCTCCCTATGATATGTGCCTGACTGATGAAAAATAATCACTGATTTTTCTCATCTATAGTTCTTCCTCATGTGAATGGAAGGGGAGAGGGAATGGGAAAGGGGAGGGTTGCGGGTGGGAGGGACGTTATGGGGGGGAAGCCATTGTAATCCATAAGCCGTACTTTGGAAATTTATATTCATTAAATAAAAGTTAAAAAAAAAAGTTCTTAATCATTGTAATACCATTTCCTGATCACTCAATATGGCTTCTTACTGGCAACACTAGAGTTGATTTAGATTACCTAGAGGCCATGATGAACAAAACAAAAGAAGATTAAATCAAGTGCAAGTGAAATGGTGTGATGCCCATTATTACGTATTAAAAGATTTAAATTAGATAAGGCCATTAGAACGGAACCCCCATAATTGAATCCTAGTGAATTTACTACAGAATAGATATAAGCTAGTCACACTAGCACATGCATGCACACATGTACAAACACACATAACACATACATGTGGGAAAGCTCTCTGTTTCTTATCATGTGATGCCCTGAATCATCTTGAGACTCTGACAACAAGAAAGCTATCACCAGGTGAAAACTCTTGGCATTATATTTCCAGAAACATGAGCCAATAGACAATTTTTTTCTTTATAAAGAAAAGTAATCTTCTTCAGGCAAGAATCACACTATAGTGTTGAAAAACCAGCCAACAAACTAACGGCTATAGTGTCACTAAGCAATTGGCATTTTTCAACCCTATTAAATATTATAGGATTAATGATAACTATTATATATGTGGTTCATCAATGACTTAATAGGATTATGTAGTATGTTAGTATAATGATTTTGAATTTTCAAACAGAGAAACAAGATCTTAGCACTTTTTCACATTAAAAATAATCTGAAAATTTCAGCAAGAGATGTCATGTATAAGTGCAATTCATTTTGCTGATATTAATTTGGAACATGTTTTCTCTGGTTGAAATCCCCTGAAAAAACAAAACTTAAATAAATCCATAATGACAGGTTTTAATTTTTTTGTTCTACTTAATACTATTTGTTGAACTGTGTAATTAATACACAATTATTCTTAAGTGTTGAAACTTAACTGAAAAGTGTTCCCTGTTAAATATAAGAGTGGGAGTAAGAGAGGGAAGAGATGTACAGTTTGGGACATGCTCAATTGAAATTCCCCAAATGGTAGAGTTAGAAACATGCCAGGGGATTCCAATTCAATCCCATCGAGGTGGCATGTACCAATGCCATCTCACTAGTCCAAGTGATCAATTTCTGTTCACAATTGATCATAATGATAGGACTAAGAGTGAAAGGGATCACATAAACAAGACTAGTGTCTGCAAATACTAGCTGATAGAATCAAAAAGGGAGAGATTGATCAAACCTGGGAAGTGGGATACACAGTAGACTCATAGAATAATGGATGTCCTAAACAGCACTCTGGCCTCAGAATCAGCCCTTAAGGTATTCAGATCCGGCTGAAAAGCCCATGAGAGTATTTCAGGCATGGAAAGCCAAGACACTCTGGCAAAAAAAAAAAAAAAAAAACCTAAATGAAAGTTCTCTGTGAATGAAATCCCAGTAGAAAGAACGGGCCATCAAAGAAGGAGGTACCTTTCTCTGAAGGGAGGAGAGAACTTTCACTTTGCCTATAACCTTGTTGAAATATGATCAGAGTCGGTGAACTCAAAAGGCCTCCATAGCCTTGGCAGCTCATGACAAGAGCCTAGGGTGATTACTGATGCCATAAACAAGAGTGCCAATTTGTTAAGTCAACAACAGGAGTCACTGTGCACTTACTCCTCATGTAGGATCTCTGTCCTTAATGTGATGTACATTGTGATTTAATGCTATAACTAGTACTCAAACAGTATTTTTCACTTTGTGTTTCTGTGTGGGTGCAAACTGTTGAAATCTTTACTTAACATATGCTAAATTGATCTTCTGTATATAAAGATAATTGCAAATGAATCTTGATGTGAATGGAAGTGGGAGAGGGGAGGTTTTGGATGGGAGGGAAGTCATGGGGGGGAGGAAGCCATTGTAATCCATAAACTGTACTTTGGAAATTTATATTCATTAAATAAATGTTAAAAAAAAAACCCTCTGGTAATAAATGAACATACCCTGTCACTCCTTCCTGAATGCTTGATGGCGAGTAGAAAACCCATATAGTGGATACATTCAGAAGTTTTCTTCAACTATGTGATCTGGATGCCTCCCCCTGATCCCAAGAAAATAGTTGATGAGCCTATTAATAAGGTTCATTTTAGAGCTAGTATTTTCTGTTAAATGTTCACAACTACTTCTTCCCCAGAAATTAAGGAGTACATATTTTGCTCAAACTCTATCCCTCAGTCCCAAATACTTCTCCTGAGGCTCTTTAAGGATCATCAAATACTATTTCATTTCACACTATCTTATTTTTTTATCACATGTAGCCTTTGCTAGAATGAAATTTTAGGTGAGTTTAAACTTTGTATTCATTTGTGAAGAAATTATTAACTCTACACTAGTCATTAGAAAAGTATAATTAGATAAGAAGACTGATTATATTTTAAATTCTGCCCTCTAATTGATTAAAAATCTTAATCAAGACCTCACATGCTATTGAAAGTGTAGCTCATTATGCACCTGAGAATCCTTTAATGCCTTTCATACTTTTTGTACTAGAAAGTGATCTGAAGAATCTTGCATAGACTCATTTTATGTATAAGTAAAACTCTCCAGAACATATGTATAGAAATGTTCATGTTGCATAACAGAATAGGAAAGGTCACATGAGAACCATTCATTTCCTTTAGCCACATTCTCCCTTTCGCCATGAGTCTATGAACTGCTTCCTCTCCTCCACTACTTTTAAATACTACTTGTCTGTGTTCAGACTCTCCAGAGAAACAGAACCACCAGGAGATGATAGATGACTGATGGATGGATGGGTAGATATACAGGTAACTATGGTTATCATGGGGGATAACAAGTTACCCTGTTGTGCCCTCCATAACCTGGAGACCCAGGAAAGCCAGTGGTAGTGGTTTAATTCAGTTTCTATCCCAACACCCGAGAATCAGGGAAAATGATGCTTATACTCACAGTCTATAGCAGGAGAGGTGGATGTCTCAACTCAGGAAGAAAGGGAAAATTTGGCCGGCGCCGTGGCTCAATAGGCTAATCCTCAGCCTGAGGTGCTGGCACACCGGGTTCTAGTCCCGGTCGGGGCACTGGATTTTGTCCCGGTTGCTCCTCTTCCAGTCCATCTCACTGCTGTGGCCCGGGAGTGCAGTGGAGGATGGCCCAAGTCTTTGGGGCCTGCACCCACATGGGAGATCAGGAGAAGCACCTGGCTCCTGGCTTCAGATAAGTGCAGCACACCAGCCGCAATGGCCATTGTGCAGTGAACCTTTCTCTCTGTCTCTATCTCGCACTGTCCACTCTGCCTGTCCAAAAAAAAAAAAAAAAAAAAAAAGGGAAATTCATCGTTTCATCGTTCATCTATCTTTTTATCCTATTCAGGCCCTCCATAGATCCTATGATGTTTGCCTACGCTAGTTTGCCATATCTCCTTTACTCTACTGGTTCTGTTATGGAAACACCACACAGCACAGAGAAATAAAGTAGTCCAGTCAAGTTGAAACATAAAACCAAACATCCCGAATTGCACATCTCTTCCCTCTCTTAGTCCCACTCTTATATTTACTAACTGAGCACCAAGGGGGGAACTTGTTGAAATGAAATGGACACTATGAGAAACAGTGACTTGATCAACTCTTGTCCTGACAGTTGATGTGCAATGTAATACTTTATCCATTTTAGTATTTTTTTAGTTCTAGTACCATTGGTTGAACTCTGTAATTAACACACAATTATTCTTAGGTGTTTAAATTTTAACTGAAAAGTGATCCCTGTTAGGAATTTGGAAAACATTATGCTGAGTGTAATAAGCCAATCCAAAGGCACAAATACCACTTGTTCTCCCTGATAGGTGACAACTAACTGGGCACCAAAAGGAAACCTGTTAAAGTGAAATGAACACTATGAGAAACGGTGACTTGATCAGCCCTCACCCTGTTGATGAGCAACTTGATATGTTATCCCTCTTAGTATTTTTTTTTTGTTTGTTCTACTTAATACTTTTGGTTGAATACTGTAATCAATACACAATTCTTCTTAAGTGCTGAAACTTAATTGAAAAGTGATCGCTGTTAAATGTAAGAGTGGGAATAACAGAGGGAAGAGATTTGCAATTTGGGACATGCTCAAGCTGATTTACCTCAAACGGTAGAGTTAGAAACATACCAGGGGATTCCAATTCAATCCCATCGAGGTGGCATGTACCAATGCCATCTCACTCATCCCAGTGATCAATTTCTGTTCACAATTGATCATAATGATAGGACTAAGAAAAAAAGGGATCACATACACAAGAATAGTGTCTGCAAATACTAGCTGATAGAATAAAAAAGGGAGAGAATGATCCAACATGGGAAGTGAGATACACAGCAGACCCATAGAATGGCAGAATCAGCCCTTAAGGCACTCGGATCCAGCTGAAAAGCCCATGAGAGTATTTCAGGCATGGAAAGCCAAGACACTCTGGCAAGAAAAAAAAAAAAAAAAAAAAAAAAAAAAAAAAAAAAAAAAAAAAAACCTAAATGAAAGTTCTCTGTGAATGAGATCCCAGTGGAAAGAATGGGTCATCAAAGAAGAAGGTACCTTTCTCTGAAGGGAGGCGAGAACTTCCACTTTGACCATGGCCTTGTCTAAATATGATCAGAGTCAGTGAACTCAGGGGGCTTCCATAGCCTTGGCAGCTCATGACAAGAGCCTAGGGTGATTACTGATGCCATAAACAAGAGTGTCATTTGTTAAGTCAACAACAGGAGTCACTGTGCACTTACTCCTCATGTAGGATCTTTGTCCTTAGTATGCTGTACATTGAGATTTAATGGTATAACTAGTACTCAAACAGTATTTTTCACTTTATGTTTCTGTGTGGGAGCAAACTGTTGAAATCTTTACTTAACGTATGCTAAACTGATCTTCTGTATATAAAGAGAATCGAAAATGAATCTTGATATGAATGGAAGGGGAGAGGGAGTGGGAAAGGGGAGGGTTGCGGGTGGGAGGGACGTTATGGGGGAGAAGCCATTGTAATCCATAAGCTGTACTTTGGAAATTTATGTTCATTAAATAAAAGTTCGAAAGCAAAAAAAAAAATAAAGTGAAATGAACACTATGAAAAAAAAAACAAACATCACATGATTTGTATGAGTTCTCTATTTTATCCTTATACTTAAAAGATTTAAAAATTTTAACCATGTAACACTTTATTTTTTCATGTTAATGTGATATTAATAGAAAGAGAACAGATTTATTGTAGTTCATAGATACTATCCCAAGAGTATAACATTATTCCTTTCTTTGCTCTCTCTCCCTGTCCCTTTTCCCCCTCCTTTTTGCTTCCTTCCTTCCTTCCATTCTTCCTTCCTTCCTTCCCTCTCTTTCTCTCTTTGTCTCTCTTTTTATTTCTTGAGATAACCTATTTAATATACATTACAGTTAAGGGCATGAGTTTAACAAGTTAAAAATAAAAAAGATTTAGTTCAGCATTTTTTCTTAAACTTATGTTCTAATGTTTTATTTAAATTTTATTTATGTATTTATGAAATGCATTTTATTTTTAAAGAAATTTATTAATAAATTAGATTCTTAAGGTTATAGTTAATCCATTATATTTACTACAAGACTGTTCTCAGGTTAATATGATATTAATACAAATAGAACAGGCCGGCGCCACGGCTCACTTGGCTAATTCTCCACCTGAGGCGCCGGCACCCCGGGTTCTAGTCCTGGTTGGGGCGCTGGATTCTGTCCCGGTTGCTCCTCTTGTAGCCAAGCTCTCTGCTGTGGCCTGGGAAAGCAGTGGAGGATGGCCCAAGTCCTTGGGCCCTGCACCCACATGGGAGACCAGGAGGAAGCACCTGGATCCTGGATTTGGATTGGCGCAGCAGCCCGCTAGCCATAGTCGCCATTTGGGGGGGTGAACCTACAGAAAGGAAGACCTTTCTCTCTCTCTCTCTCTGTCTAACTCTGCCTTTCAAAAAAAAAAAAAAAAATAGAACAGATTCAATGTAGTTCATAGATACAAATTATTTTTTAAAGATTCTTTCTTCTTCTTTTTTTTTTGTTTGTTTGTTTTTGTTTTTGTTTTTTTTTGTTTTGTTTTGTTTTGTTTTGTTTTTTGTCAGGCACAGTTAGTGAGAGAGAAGTCTTCCTTCCATTGGAAGTGCTCCGTCCTGGTCTCCCATGCAGGTGCAGGGCCCAAGCACTTGGGCCATACCCCATTGCCTTCCCCGGGCCACAGCAGAGAGCTGGACTAGAAGAGGAGCAACTGGGACAGAACCCGGAGTGCAGGTGCTGCAGTTGGAGGATTAGCCTAGTGAGCCACAGCGCTGGCTGTTAAAGATTTATTTCAAACAGAGTTACAAAGAGAGAAAGAGAGATGGAGGAAGACACACACACACACACACACACACACACACAGAGAGAGAGAGAGAGAGATGAGAGACTTTCACCTGCTTTTTCATCTCCAAATGGCAACACAGCCAGTGCTGGCCCATACTGAAGCCAGGATCCAAGATATTTTTGTGGGTCACACACAAGAATATGGGCTCAAGCATTTAGGCCATCTTCTGTTGCTTTCCCAGGCACTTTAACAGGAAGCTGGATAGGAAGTGGACCAACTGGGACTCAAAAACCAGCACCCATATTGGATGTTGGCATTAGAAGCAATGGCCCTACCTGCTACACCACAACACTGACACCTCATGGATTCCAATCTAAGAACAGAATGATATTTCCATTACTCTCTCCCTTTCTCTCTCCCTCCTTCCTTCCTTCTTTCCTTTTTCTTTTTAAGGTTTTGAGATAGTACTTTTTTTTTTTTAAAGATTTATTTATTTGAAAAGCAGAGTTACGTAGAGAAGGAGAGAGAGAGAGAGAGAGACAGAGAATGAAAGTTCTTTCATCTGCTGGTTCACTCCAAAGATGGCCGCAACGGCCGGAGCTGTATCGATCCAAAGCCAGGAGCCGGGGACTTATCTGAGTCTCCCACGTGGGTGCAGAGGCCCAAGCACTTGGGCAGTCTTCTACTGCTTTCCCAGGTCATAGCAGAGAGCTGGATTGGAAGAGGAGCAAACGGGACTTGAACTATGGCCTTGTGGGATGCCGGGACAGCAGGCAGCAACTTTACCCACTACTCCACAAAGCCTGCCACTGAGATAGTATACTTTTAATTTATGTAATAGTAAAAGGCTTAATGCTCTTCTAAACAAAGAATTCAACAAGTAAATTGTAAAAATTCTATTTCAGTAGGAATGTAGATAAGGACTATAAACAATACATGATATCTGTTCTCTTTATATTAACAAAATAAATTATTTTGTAAAACAGTGTGCTGAAACAAAGCACTAGAGATTAAGAAAGAGAATTAAACATATAGAGTATATATAAAACCAAATATGTATGAAAAGATGGCCAACACTTTTGATCAAATAAATGAAAATAAAAATAACTTGTGTTTTTTATAAATATATGCTTCCTTTCTTTTTTTTCCAACTGAAATTCTTTATTTTATGTACAAAGAGCTAGAATGCCTTTCTATAGTGCTAATGTCTTGGAGAATCCATTTAAGGAAATGACTTAGTCCAACTTAATGAAGCTGATATCCTTCGCATACTGACGGAAACACTGGTGGCACATGTTAAGCTGGTATTTCCGGATCAGACAATGCTGGTTGGTAGATCGAATAGGTGAATTTCAAGAGAACAATTTTTGCAATATCCATCACAAAGAGTGTTTATGCATTTGACGAAGCAATTGCATTTCCAGGGAATCTTCAATAGAAATATTTAAAATCTATTTCCCAAAATTGAATTGTGAATATATTTACACTTTAATTATTATTACAGTGAAAAATTAAAGCTACAAAAATATTCACCCTGAGAGGCAATTAAAAATGACATATCTCCAAGGAAGAGAAATTTCAAATGATATTTTAGAAGAAATTGCACTGATACTAAAGGTATACCAACCATATAAATGAGAAAAGAAAGCAGACTCTATTATATAGTGTTCATACATATAATCCTAGAGTATGAGCCTACTTACATATTCACATATATCAAAATATACATTTTATCATTTATAGAAAATGGATTTATACATATCTCATTTTTAGGATTTTAAAATGTATATGATATGTATTATGTAATGTGAAATTGTTTGAAGTAATGATTTTTATTTCCAATCAAATTCTTATCTATATATGATTGTAGTACTAATTTCATAAAAAAAGGAAAAATGGCCATTTCACTCATATATAGTACATTCTAAATAATCAACAGATCATTAAAATTATAGTAATACACAATTCTTAACCACTGGTTTGATAGAAGTACAAAAACAAAGTTGACAGAACTATATTTACATCAATACTGATACACCGAGGTATTGCTTTCTTTTTTCATTTTTCTTCTTCTCTAATTTTTGCTCCCACATGTAAGGAAGACCTTGCAGTATTTGTCTTTCTGTGTCCAGTTTATTTCACTCAGTATAATGTCATCTTGTTTCATCCATTTTGATGCAAAAGGCAGAATTTCATGCTTTTTATTTCTGAATAATATTCTGTTGTGTGTATGTATTTATATAAATAAAGTTTCTTTACCCATCCACCTGATGATGGACACCTTGATTGATTCGAAATTTTGACTATTGTAAGCTGTGCTGCTATAAACAGAATGGTGTAGATAACTGATGCAATGTGTTCATGTCTTCTGGATATATACCCAGTAGTGGGATTGTGGAATCATATGGCAAGTGTATTTCTAGTTTCGGAGGAAATATCCATACTGTTTTCCACAGTAGCTTTACTATTTTACATTCTTAAGGTACATTGATATTGGTAAAATGAATAATCATATAAAATATGATACAAATTTCTCTTATGATCTCCTGCCAAAATTGTGAGTGAGGACACTTAAGGATTCATTCCATATGCATTCATTATGCTCCAGTATCCTCCACACTCTTATTTTTCACACAGAATAACTACATGATACATACTGATCTCTATATAGTTTCACCTTTTTAAAAAGATTTATCTATCAATTGAAAGAGTTACAGAGAGAGGTATGGGTGCAGAGAGAGAGAGACAGAGAGAGAGAAAGACAGAGAGAGACAGAGAGGGATTCTTCCATCTGTCCACTGGTTCATTCCCTAAATGGTTGCAATGCCTGAAGCTGGGCTGATTCAAAGCTAAGAGCAAGGAGCTTCTTCCAGGTTTTCTATGGGGTTATCAGGGACACAGGTCCTTGCACCATCTTCCAGTGCTTTCCCAGATGTATCAGCAGGTAGCTAGGTTGGAGTGAAGCAGCTGGGACTCAAACTGGCGCCCACATGGAATGCTCATGCTGCATGCTTTACCCACTATGCCACAACACCAGATCCATGTTTTATATTTTACACCCCTGAAATTAGTCTAGATCTTCAAATTTATTGATAAAGTATTACCAAATATACAGGAAAAACCTGTAGGAAATATCATATTTTTTCAGAATATTTTTTATCGAGCAGCCTTTGCTAAATGCATGATTGAGGCATAACTTGTTAGCGGTATAGAAATATAGAAAGACTGGTTTTGTATCAATAGATTTTCACAAAGCTTTTTTTTTTAATTCTTAAAGTTTATTTACCTGATAAAGGTAGGGAGGGAAGAGTTATGTGTATGCATGTGTGTATGTGGAAGCAGAGAGAGAGAGAGAATCTCATCTATGAGTTCATTCCCAAAATACCCAAAACGGCACAGAGTCAATCAACACGGATGGTCATAACCCAGTTGTTTGAGGATCACCACCACTAAGTCCCAGGTCTGCATTAGCAGGATGCTGAAGTGAGAAGTCAAAGCCAGGTATAGAACTCAGGTCATCCTATTCATTGTCTTCATTGCTTTGGCTAAATGCTCAATCAAAATCAAAATCAAAAAGAAATTGCATTACAATCAGTGAAATAAGCCATCCCCCAAAAGATAAATAATATATTTTTCCTGATATTTGGTAACTGATAGAGTACAAAAGGTGAAATGTATTTGAGCAAAATTGACATTTTGAGATTTCATTATTATTTACAGCCATTGTCTCTACTGTTGAGAATTAGTATTTTTCTCTTCTATTTGTTGAATTCTTTACTTAGCAGAGGGTTAAGCTGATGATTATGAAGTAAACTGAAAGTATGTCAGTATAAATTTAAAGAAAGAAAAAGAAAGGAAGACAGAGGGAGTGACAGTGTGGATGGGAGAGAGGGTAGGGTCAGAAAAACCACTATGCTCCTAAATCTGTATGTATGAAATATATGAAATTTATTCACCTTATATAAATAAAAATAGAGAAAAAGTAACTACAAAACAAGTAAGGTAAGATATATGACAAAAATGTCTAAATCCCGAATAAAGACAATTTAAGAACAGAGAGAATTTTACCATGCTCTTATACACTGTCCAAATATCACTTTCCCTCTTACAGGTTTTTCTCACTCTTGTGACTGTCATTTGTTTATTTGTTTACTAGTTTGTGATCTATTTCTAATAACTAAATATATGTACGATAAAAACTTCACCTATGTTGTTGACTTAGCAAATAGCAAACAAATCGGAATACTCAGTTTAGAAAAAATCTTGAAAATCAAAACCTTAAAAATGTAAATGGATCTTATATTCCAATAAGTGAGGATATCTGCATAATAAAGTGAAAGTATGATGTGTCAATTCTAATATAATAAATTATAATTAGCTCAATAACTTACTTATCATTAATAATTAGTACAAACATACACTAAAAGAATATAATATACAGGTTTTACCTCAAATTTTTGGAAACTGTTTTATGAATATGTTTCAAGAGAACTTAAATAGCTTAAGACTTTTGACCCAGTACACTATTCTACTGAAGGAAGAAAAGATGCCCCCTAAATATGTACAAGCAAAAATATACAATTTCTTTTCTACATACAAAAATGATTGTAAAAATTATTTTAAATTCACAATAGAACTCCTCATATATTGAACATTTTTTCTCCTCTTTAGTTTTCTGTGCTTTCTATATGGTACATATTGTGTACTCAATATGCTTAATATGATTAGCATTGTTTATTTTTTTAAAGATTTTATTTATTTATTTATTTATTTGACAGGTAGAGTTACAGATAGTGAGAGGGAGAGACAGAGAGAAAGGTCTTCCATCTGCTGGTTCACTCCCCAAATGGCCGCAATGCCCAGAGCTGCGTCATTTTGAAACCAGGAGCTAGGTGCCTCTTCCTGGTGTGCCATGCGGGTGCAGGGGCCCAAGGACTTGGGCCATCTTCTACTGCTTTCCTAGGCCACAGCAGAGAGCTTGATTGGAAGAGGAACAGACTAGAACTGGCACCCATATGGGATGCTGGTGTTGCAGACGGAGGATTAACCTACTGCCCAGGGAGCCAGCTCCATGATTAGCATTGTTAAAATTGGTAGACAATGCCTACTAGACTTTAGACTATTCAAGTATTATTACAAGGAATAGTAACTTGTCTAAGTAACAGCCTACATTTTATTATAAATAATATTTTAATGTATCAAAAAGCAGACCTAACGTCAGTTTGTTCTTTTTTGCACTATAGAATAGACTTCAAGGTTACGGGAGGAAATGTTGTAAATATTTTTAAAGTTTTGACAATATCTTTTCTTAAGGGGGATTTTTATTAGTTTTCTGAAAACCAAGAATCACTGTCCTGGAAGAAAAATTAATTTGATAAAGAATTACTTAGCTATGATCATGTACAGATGATTCCCAACCTAAGATTATTCAGCATACAATGTTTTGATTTTTATAATAGAGCAAAAGCAATCTATTTTCAGTAGAAGTGGCACTTTGAATTTTGACCTTTTCTTGGATTACCAATATGCAGTAAAGCACTCTCTTGTGATGCAGTTCCCAGTCAGTTACACAATCATGAGGATAAACCACATTACTCTGCAGTATAGTCTGTTGATGACCCATGATGTCTGCTAGGGTAAGTATATTAAGTTCATATTTGTTTTGTAATATCTTTAACTGACAGTTTGTCACAATTTAACTCTATCAAAATCTGAGCATCAGGATCTGCACTGTGGCACAGTGGGTTAAATCCCTGGCTTGCAACACTGGCACCCCATATGGATTCCAGTTCAAATCTGGCTGCTCCACTTCTGATCCAGCTCTCTGTTATGACTTGAGAGAGCAGTAGAAGGTGGCCCAACTCCTTGGGCCCCTGCACCTGGGTGGGAGACATGGAAGAGGCTCCTGGCTCCTTGCTTTGGATCAGCTCAATTCTGACCATTGCAATCATTGAGGGAGTCAACCAGCTGATGAAATACCTCTCTGTCTCTCTCTGGCTCTGCATCTCTCTGTAACTCTGTCTTTCAAATTCCTAAACCTTTAAAAAAAGTTGAGTATCATCTGTAATTATAAATCCCCTGAATTATGTCATGTTATTCCGAGGTTTGCTAGCACTAAATGAGTTAAAGAAACAATCAAAAAAGCAAACATACCAGAAAAAAAAAAAAAAGTCCATCAACATGCAAAGAATCAAGGACACCCTCTTATTACTAGCAGAAAAAAAAGCACAATTAAAGAAAATTCCCCATGAAAAATCATGCATATTATAAACTCTCCAAAAATAATGAAGGTTACATTTCCAAACTGAAGCTATAGTCACAGCAGTCTCAAGACTCAAGCTAAATATAAGCACAAAAACAGTATACTTGTTGTAAATGTAGCAATCAAGCAGTAGCAGCACAAATTATGCATAAGAACTACTTCAATCAAGTGAAGCAGAAGGTGAAAAATCACAAACCTTGATCATCTTTAGACCTAGGAGACAGCAAGTTAAAGACAGAGAGAAACAAAAGTGGCAGGATCGTTTTGAAAAATCAATTATTAATGAATAAGGCAAATAACCCTATGTAAATATTTATCAAATGGATAGCTTTCCTAGGGGTTAGGTCATCATCATTAGTCTAGTATTATCATAGCCTACTCACTGCTCAGGCAGGAGGGTAGCCAAGTGAAGTCTTTAAGTAATATCAATGTTGTATATCAGATTTAACAATTAATAATACCTATCCAGAAACCTGAGGGGGTGGGAGATTGGAGGGTTGAAGAAATGTAACAGAATACCATTAAGGACATGGCTGCTTGCATAAAGGGCCAAAAGCGTTGACACAGAATTCCTGTAAGTAGAAGCTATCCACTGGGAAGCAGCTGTTTGCTGCTTTTTGCTACAATGACTGTTTCCCAAAACTAAGCTCTACATATTCTCATGTCTTCCAAATTCACTATCAGTTGTCACTAGGAGTCACAGATTTAATTAAGGGATAGAAGTTTGATAGTTCAGGGAAGAGGAGTGTATTAGTTACCTTTTCATTATTATAGCAAAATAAAAGAGGTTGGGTTCCACGTTTTGACACAGCACTTTAAGCTGCTGCCTGCCACACAGGCATCCAGTATCAGAGGACCCATTCAAATCACGGCTGCTCTGCTTCTGATCTGGCTCCTTGCTAATGTGCCTAGGAAAAGAGCAGAAGATGGCCTACATATTTGGGACCCTGCCACAGATGTGGAAGACCCAGATGGAGTTCCTGGCTGCTATTGCAGCCATTTGCAGAGTGAGCCAGTGGATTAAATCTCTCTCTCTCTCTCTCTCTCTCTCTCTCTCTCCCACCCATCTCTGTCACTCTCCCTTCAAATAAATATATAAAGCTCAATAGTAAGTAAATAAATAAATAAAAGTTTATTTTATCTTGTGGTTCTGGAGAGTCAATATACAAATATGATGCAAGCTTTGCCAAGGACCCTCCCTGTATGTATCATATCACAGCAAGAGTGTGAGTCTATGTGTATGTCTGTATCTATTGATCTGTGACTTCCCTGTCCTTCCAAAACCACAAGGATGTAATCACAAGGCCTCCACACTAAAACCCTAATCCTTGCTAATCATTTCCCAAAGACTGTCCCTCTAATCATAGTAAGCAGATGAAATTTTCCCCCTCCTAGTACCATTAGCCTATGACTTTGTGGAATGAACTCCTGCATGAGTAGGGGCGGGGCAAATATTCCAATCATGGTATTTATTCAGCAGTGTTCAGGAACAGACTCTCAGTAGAGTCCTGTTCCCAGCATCCACCACCAAATATCCCAGGGGTAGACAGCCTATGCCAATACGAGATCTTAATTTGAGAGTGATAAGTAAAGGCAGAGGGAGAAGAGTGTTGGGAGGAGAAAATATCTAATTCTTATCATTTCCATAATTTGTGGTTTCCACTATTGTGGTCATATGCTTTTTTTTTTTTTGCCTTCTACATATTTTCAAAGAAATATAGCCCATATTTCCTAGGTTCTTTCCCATTCATTTGCCTCATAGGGAATAACTTTCAATAAAAAACTCAAATCTTAATAAGGAGCACTAAGGAAGAAAAGTGAACAAAACAACAAAAATGGTGCAGGAATTTGGCCCAGATATTAAGACATTGGTTAGAACACCTGTATTCCATAGAAGACTGTCTGGGTTTGATGCCTGTCTCAGGCTTCCAACTCCAGTTTCCTGCTTGTAGACTCACCTAGATAGTGGTGGTAGCTCAAGTGATTGGGTTATTACCATCCATTTGGAAGACGCAAATTGAGTTCCTGGCTCCCGGCATTGTGGGCATTTGGGCAGTGAAACAGAAAATGAGTCTCTCTCTATATATATCTCTCTTTCATCTCCTCCCCCTATAATTATACTTTTCAAATAAATAAAGTTAAAAACCCAACACAATAACAAAAGTCCTTTCCTTCCATCCTTTCTGTTTTCTTTCTTTGCATCCTTCCTTCTTTGATTCCTCTAGTCAGTCATTCAATAAGCATTATATTTTGTGAAATGTTCTGAAATGTTTTCTGAAATGTTTTTAAGAGGCTAAACTACCCTTAAAGACCTGTAGTTTAATAAAGAGACCATTGTTACCTTATAATAAGAAAGATTGAAGGCACACACAAAGCAATGATAGACATTGAACTACAACAAGGAATTAAGAGAAGGCTTCTAAGAAATGACAAAAGCAGGAAGGGTTAAAAAAAAAAAAAAAGAAGGGTATTCCAGGTGTAGAACACTGTTAAAATATTTGCCGGGAGTGAAAAAAGCCACTAGTTAGTCTTTAAATATCATCATTCTTGCCATTTTGATATTTTTAGTTCTGAGCATTGCTATTGCTAATAATTTATATCCTAGCATGAAGTGATATTATATAGATTGCAAAAATCATGTTGGACTTTGTATTAGAATGCCGTTAAATTTTATGACATGTAAAAGGAAGGTATTAAAGAGAATAATGAATTGGGGACATTTTAAGTGTAATTCACCAGTGTTCTCTGGGAAAATTTACCTGCAGTTAAGAATCAACTGTCTAATGTTTTCAGCTTCTTGACTTTAGGAGTTCTCACTTTCTGTTCTTCCAGTCCCAGCTAAGACTGAAGTGCTTTGAGGTTGAATTTGGCAATTGGTGGGGAAATATCTCCATTTTGACATAAGTAGCAGCTCCTGTGCATGTGTTGAATTCCAGGGATATTACCAGAGGGAAAAGTTGCATTCCCCACTGACTTTGAGTCTGACTGGGAGTATTATTAAGTGTTGGGCACCCGCATAGGACTGTGAGTGGTGCCCAGCCTCTCAACACATCACGGACTCTGGGGCTCAAACCACCAAGGTAGAGCTCCCATAAGTAGCTGGCTCTGGGCACATCTGCCTCACAATGGACAGGACAGGTTAGCAAGGTGGAAAGGATCCTCTGAGCTCCGTGATTATGGGAACATTGTGTGCAGAGACTGTGGGAACTCTGTGATGGTTCAATAGGGCGCGGGCTATAGCTGAATTTCTGGGAAATCACTGTCTGCAGTGCTAGGGCTATGAGCTTCCTGATTGCCTGGGGTGGATCACTGTAGTGGGATCTGTGCTCACACAAGCACTACACAGATACTCTGTGTGATTCATGCAGCAGTACAGCTGAGTGTTGCACCCACAGTGGGCTACCCTGGGGCATGGATCACCTTGGAAGTGGGAGTGAGGGTATGATTATGCCAACAGAGGTGATCATACTTCTGTTCGTTCACTCCCCAAATGGCCGCTACGGCTGTCACTGCACCGATCCGAAGCCAGAAGCCAGGAGCTTCTTCCTGGTCTCCCATGTGGGTGCAGGGGCCCAAGCACTTGGGCCATCCTCCAGTGCCCTCCTGGGCCACAGCAGAGAGCTGGACTGGAAAAGGAGCAACCAGGACTAGAACCCAGCACCCGTATGTGATGCCGGTGCCACAGGCGGAGGATTAACCAAGTGAGCCACGGCACTTAATAAATCTCAAATACTAGTGATGTTCCCCCATGTTTTAAACAGCTACATAGTATTTCCATGTATAAATATGCCCAGACATTTAAACTATCCTTTACCATGTAAATTAGCTTTTCATTATTTTAAACTACCACAAACAAATCTGACATAAACATCTTATGTGTATAAAGTTGCTAACATGTATGAAATTTTAAGTGTGGTTTCTAAGAAGTTCAGTTACCAGATCTAAACATATCTGTGTTTTACATTTTTATAAATGTTACCAAATTCAATTATGACATTTTATCCCCTTTGAACTAGTCGTACCCCTGTAACTGCTACTCTAGAGATGATATTAAGGGAAGGTGTTGAATGAGGTAGGGAAGAAAAAATAGGAAATGAAAAAGTCAAAAGGAAGATAAGAACAGGACAGAAAACAAAATCACAGTGTTGGCAAGGTGAGGATAAGGAAAGGATATCATGCCAGAAGTTTAGATCCAAATCTAAAATTCAAGTCTCCATTGCATTATGAGTTTCAGATTAATTATCTGCATATTTAATTTATGCAATTTACTTGGATATCCTACTGATAGTGAAAGTGGAACATCGAAAAACAAAATGAAAATCACCAATATCCCTCTTCAATTGATTTTCTTATAGCTTAATAAATGTGTTATCATCAACCCCAAGCATTAATGCCAAAACCTGGATTGTTTTCCCCTTAACTCTTCACTCTTTATCTCCATTCACATTATTACTCAACACTACACTATATCATTCTTCTATGTATTTCTAAAATATGTTCAATTGTTTCCATTCTGACTCATATTACATTAAGATAATGTTTTTATCTAGAAATCAGCAGTATTTTGCATATTTACATATTCATATTTTATTTCTTCCTTGGTTTGGAAATTTTACACTTAATACTAATATTTAATCAACACCATTAACTGAAATCCTAAATATTATTATACGTTATTCCCACCCTTGAATAGAGACAGAGTTCTTAGAAAACTTGAATCTAGTTGAATCCCTTCCTGTACACACACTCACACACACATACACAATCTTATCTTTGTGTAGTATTTGAAATTCATTTTAATATCATAAATTTGACATTGACGTAATCACTTATGTGAAAAATAATTGCTTCATTTTAAATTTTTATATTATAAATATATGGTTTTTTACTGCACTACAAGCTCCTACCAGGTTTTAAAATTTTGCTTAGAACTATATTCAACATATTTTATTCAATAGTTAATGATAAACTCTTCATTTTATTTACTAAAACATAAGTTTATTTTGTCCTATCTCTGGAAGATCTGAGTCTGGTTTGTAAGTGTCCCTCCCCACTCATACTTCTCAGTACTTAGAAGATTTTGTTCCATTGATGCCATTAAGACATCTTCAATTGATCTGATTGAATTGGTAAATGACGTGTCTGCTTTCTGAAATTTCTGTATTGTCAATGACTCCCTCTCTCCCTCTCTCTTTCTCTCCATCTCCCCTGCCTCTCAATATCTGTCATAAGAATGCTTTTCACATCTGCTATCATTTTCTTGTATAAATATTCACATTTTATCATTTCTGGAAATTTTTCTGATATTATCTCATTAAATATAATTTCTGCTTCATTCTCTTTATTTTCTTCTTATAAGACTCCAATTATACTTAAAATCTTCCACATTTCACCCTTTGTTTTTCTTTCTGATTCTCTAATCTTTTCTCTGCAGTATTCTGGTTAGATTCTTTGGATTTTTCATTTATTTGCTTCTCACTCCCTGGGAATTGTGTGCAATTTCCTCATTAACTCCTTATTTTCCTTTTTTATTCAAATATCTTAATATATGTTGTTATTTTTTAAAAAGCCTCTTGCTGTTTGCATGATTCTGTGATTTTATTTTTATTCCTTAAATGTTCTATCATCAAAGAGTTAATATTATTGATAATTCAGTATCTTGGGTTTTTTGTCTAAAACTATTTTTTCTAATGATTTTATAAATATTTGTGCTTATTCTAAAATTATATTTGTGTTTTTTTTTTAAGATTTTATTTATTTATTTGAGAGGTAAAGTTGCGGACAGTAGAGGGAGAGACAGAGAGAAAAGTCTTCCATCCACTGGTATGCTCCCCAAATGGTCACAATGGCCGGCTAAAGCTGTGCCTATCCAAAGCCAGGAACCACGAGTTTCCTCTGTGTCTCCCATGTGAGTGCAGTGGACCATCTTCCACTACTTTTCCAGGCCATAGCAGACAGCTGAATTGGAAGACGAGCAGCCAGGACTCCAACCAGTACTCATAGGGGATGTGGGCACTTCAGGCGGAGGATTAACCCACTGAGCCACAGCACTGGCTGCTATATTTGTTTTTAATGTTAATAATGATTACCAAAGTAGGAATGGTTTGCTCTAGATACATTTAAAATCTAGACACTAGAGGGTGATATGGACCAGGGACTATTTCATTCCCTTCCCAGGCCCCACGTTTAAAACAGAAAATTTAAGCTCATATTCACCATCTTGTCAATGGCTCCAAACTGGCCTCTAGAGTTCTGATATTGTCAAATGCCCTCAGCACATGGCTTTCATATTTAATTTCAGCTCTTAGCTTTGAGGTGTACATTTCTATTTGGTTTACTACTGGTGATTACCCATGGGTGATGGTTAATTTTAGGTGCCAACCTGACTAGGATAAAGGATAAGCACATAGCTAGTAGAGTACTGCTTCTGAGTATATCTCTGAAGGAGAATTTCCAGAAGAGATTGGTATTTGAATTAGGAAACTGGATACCCTCACCTCTATGTACAGGAATCATCTAATACATTGAGTATTCAGGTAGAATAGAAAGACAGAGTAAGAGTAAGTTGGCATTCGGTTATGTAGCTGGAACTTTCATCTTCTCCTGCCCTCTGACATTGGAGCTCCTGGTTATTGGGCCTTTGGATTCCAGGACTTAAATTTTTGTGTCCCCTCTATTTTCTCAGACCTTTGAACCAAACCTGAATGCCACAGTTTTCCCTGGTTTGCTATCTTGCAGATGACATATTTAAGACTTCCCATATTCCATCCTCACATGAACCAATTCCTTTAAATAAGGAGAGCGATATCTCTATATAGATTATAGATAGATCTATATCTATATACACACAGAGATATGTTATTGTTTAGGACCCTGATTGATACATTTTCCCTGTTGTGATCCTAGAAGTTCATTAAAAACCTCTGGAAGGAACACTGAATCCTTCTAGCAATTTCTTAATATCTTTCTATTTCTTCAGTCATGTCTCTTTTCCATCTTTTTCCTGTATTGCAATCAGATGTATTTATTTACCAGAATTCTTACCCCTGCAGTATAATGTCCTACATACCATTGCTTTCCAAATAAAATCAAAAGTAAAAATTCATAGCGTGTTTATCATATTCTTAATAATTTGGTCCCTAAGAACATTTCAAGAGTCATCATTTGTCACTCACTTCAACTTTCTCTTTATGTCAACTTGCAGGTTCTTAGATGTATCATTTTGGTTTCCACTTCAAGGCACTTGTTCTCTCCACTTTAATTTACTTCAATGATATTAATGTCTACAGAGTATACTTAAATATGCTTCCCAGGCTTTTCTTCTTTGCTAGTCAGATTTTTGTTACCGCATGAAGATACCTGAGGCAACTATCCTTATAAAGAGAAAAGATGCAGCTAGCTCTCAGTTTTGTAGGTCCAAATCAATGAACAGTCATCCTTACAGACTTGACATCTGCAGAGAAAGAATCCCAAGATGAGTCAGGAAGCAGAGAGAGAGGGAGAGAGTGATGAGACTCGGCTTTTATAACTAAAACTCTCAGAAGAACTTCCTTCTCAGGAGTATCCTCAGTGAACTAACAACCTCAACTAGGTCCACCTCCTAAACAATATAATAAGATTAAATGTTCACCCTCTTAGTAGCATTAGCTTTGACTTTGGCATTCATAAAGTCCTGCTCAGTTTGGAAGCTAAGTTATGTTCAAACCATAGTACTTCAATCTGTAAAATATTTAACAGGAAACATAATTATTGTGATATAAAAATTTAAATATCAGTTTCTTTTACTAGTATTATTCTTTATTCAGTTTGTTTGTCTTGAGTTTCCAAGTTATAAAACAGTGGATCATCTAGCTTTATCAATATGTAATAAATGTATACAGAAAGTATGTACTAATTATATATGAGTATGTTAGATAAAATCATATATATATATAGTCTACTTTTCTATTTATATATACATTCACACAAATACACACACAGAAATGTACATTCCAACTCTGGCTTGATGCACGTGATCTTATGGATCATGTTATCAGTTATGTAAGTTACTGTTTCAGTGGTTATCTGTGTGAATTGTTAAAATGGTTGGAATGTTTGGTCAGCATGTGTGAAGGCGAATTGACACTTTCACATGTCTCTAACTCTGAGAACTATAGGAAGTTCACAAAAGGATGCTGAAGCTTAAAACCCTTTTTCAAAGATGTATACTCACACACTGGGTCTCTATTTTTATGCATGACAATGGGCCTCCCCTTAGGCTTCCAGTACTAAAGCTAACATCATAACAGGAATAAACCTAGAATGGGCCTTATGGGCTTTCTAGGTGAATTTAACAGGAAAGAAGAGCTCTTCATTATTAAGGGTATATGGGACAGCTCTTTGTACTTTTGTGGCTGGTGAATTTGAATTAGCTATACATTTTGCACCAGCACAATAGATCACCTATGAAGAACTTGTGCTGTTTACATTTTCTAACCTCATTTCCTTTATCCTTAGCTAGATTATTTCTACCTGTGTGTCAAAATGTAAAACACACACACACACACACACACACACACACAGTCACCACCATAGAAGCAGAAAATGAAAAGTAAGGTTCATGTCATGCTAAATAATGCTGTGAAAACACAAGAGGGCAAAACTCCATACCTTGGGTATGACCTGGAACGGCACACATGCATAAATTTCCTCCTTAAGTTATAAAAAGAAGAGAAAAGAAAGGATCTGGGATTTCAACTCATAAACTCTTAATTGTATGACAGTATCACAACAGGTCACTCTTACTACATCATTCACCATATAGAACTTACTTGTGACTTTAAGGTAAAATGACATTTGAAAAATTATGATCACTTCTTGATCTGAATTTGTATTTCATTGTAATTTAATTTTAGAAGTAACATATTTGAGTGCAGTGAAAAATTAATGTCTTGTTATTTTGTTTATTTAGTATACACAGGTAATGTAGACAAAACACGGCCAGTGCCTCAGCTCACTTGGCTAATCCTCCACCTGTGGCGCTGGCACACCAGGTTCTACTCCTGGTCGGGGCGCCGGTTCTGTCCCAGTTGCTCCTCTTCCTGTCCAGCTCTCTGCTGTGGCCCGGGAGTGTAGTGGAGGACGGCCCAAGTCCTTGGCCCCTGCACCCTCATGGGAGACCAGGAGAAGCACCTGGCTCCTGGCTTCAGATCGGCACAGCAGCGCACCAGCTGTAGCGGCCATTTGTGGTGTGAACTGACGGAAGGAAGACCTTTCTCTCTGTCTCTCTCTCTCTCTCTCTCTTACTGTCTAACTCTGCATGTCAAAAATTTAAAAAAAAAAAATACAAAACACTAACTGTTACTTGAGTGAAAGATAAAATTATAAATGGACTTATAAAATATGATGTACACACTCTAGAGATTTGGCACTCTCCTGTAAACTCTGAGTACCTATCTTGATGTAATAATAACAATCCACATGAGTTTACAGATTTCTTTGATTCTGTAACAAAGGAAAAAAGTAATGTCTTGTTTCTATTTCTAACTTAGAAATGCAGAAGAAGGTGTAGTCATTTAAGGTGTGACCATTTGGAAGAAATACTTGTGGGGAATAGGAAAATATAATCCAATATAATCCAAAATATGTCCCTCATCATGTTATTACATGAAATTATAACAATATAAACTAGAAAATAAATATATCTATGATATTTAAAATCTTAAATTGATTTCACAAGCTATATTTTAAAATGGATCAAGTAGATTAGACATTTGTTACTATTGTCATATTTTATTAAAGAACCAAATGAATTTTCAAGTTTACATAGCTAGTAAAGGACGAAATTAGACTAAAATCCCAGGTCATCTGACTCCAAAAATTCTGTTATTCTTAGAATTCTTGGTTTAAGCATTGAAAGTAATGTCTCTATATTAAAATACACATAAATTGAAGGAGTAAACCTATTTAAATCCAATAGCAACATAAATTGTCTTAATAAATTCTTTCTAATTAAGCATGCAGAAGAAAGCAAGCAAACAAGAAATAAAGAAGTAAAACAAGGAAGGAAGCAAAGAAGGGAGGGAGGGAGGGATTGAGAGAGGAAGGAAGGAAGGAAGGAAGGAAGGAATGAAGGAAGGAAGGAAGGAAGGAAGGAAAATGATGGAGAGGAAGAGGAAGGAAGGAAAGAAAGAAACTAAGGAAAGGAGGAAGATAGGAAGGGAATGAGGGAAGGAGAGAAAGAGGAAGGAAGGGAGGAAGGAAGGAAAGAAGGAAGGAGGGAAGGAAGGAAGGAAGGAAGGGAGACAGGGAGGGAGGGAGGGAGAGAGGGATGGGGGGAAGGAGGAAAGGAGGAAGGAGGAAGGCAATATATTTCAAATGAATTTGGATGAAGAGGGAGAGAGAGAGAGAGGACCAGAGCAGTGACTAGTCAGGATCTTTTCTTGCAAGCAATACTCAAACTAGCTTAACATCATAGGGGCATTTCCAGAAGACTCAGCATAAAAAAGCAGATATATGAAAGAACAGGAATCAGGATAGTTCTGGGATCACAGCAACTGAAACTTCATAGTCAAACAGGATTTCCTGCTTGATTTCTGCCTCACATACACTTGATCCCAGGCTACCTGCAGCTCTAGCTTACATTCTCAAACTTTCCTAAATAGAAGAAATGAGCAGCCTATCAGTTCTAGTTCAAAATATCTGGGAAAAGTAAATTACTCGACCAGACCTCATGCTCCCTCCTTGATCTGATCACAGCTTGGCTCAAGACCTAGCTTTTTTTAAGTGCTAATTTTTTAGTGGTTATGATTTGGAAGCAAAGCAACCCAGTTATTTGTTCTACATAATTAGCATGGGTAGTAGAGGTGGCACATAATTGACCTTGTAGGAATCTTCTATGAGTGACACAGCTGCAATGGAATGACTGGGAGTGTGCAGCAAGGGGGAAGTTGTCTTCCCAAGTAAAGAACACTGTCCTAGGCCGGCGCCACGGCTCAATAGGCTAATCCTCCACCTAGTGGCGCCGGCGCACCGGGTTCTAGTCCCGGTCGGGGCGCTGGATTCTGTCCAGGTTGCTCCTCTTCCAGTCCAGCTTTCTGCTGTGGCCTGGGAGGGCAGTGGAGGATGGTCCAAGTGCTTGGGCCCTGCACCCCATGGGAGACCAGGAAGAAGCTCCTGGCTCCTGGCTTCGGATTGGAGCAGCGCATCGGCCGTAGCAGCCATTTAGGGGGGTGAACCGATGTAAGGAAGACCTTTCTCTCTGTCTCTCTCTCACTGTCTAACTCTGCCTGTCAAAAAAAAAAAAAAAAAAAAAGAACACTGTCCTAGACATTGAGTAGGTTACTGAGGGAGATCTCTGGGATTATAGAGAAGCTAGGGAAAACAGAAGTAGTGAAAGACATAGATGAAGATTAAATCACTACTTACATATATAAAATACTGGCTTTGAAGAATTAGTTCAAAAGCATAATGAAACATTGTAGGCTTAGAGAAAAGGCATTTAAAGTTAAAGAACCATGGGAAAACTAAATAAAAGAAAGGATGTTTCAAGTTGTATAGATCATTATTAAGTAGAGATTAAGATGAAGAAGTTCAAACAAGAAAAGGAAAAAGACAAAGTGTGCTTGGACTAAATATAGGCAGGATTTAAATCCAGAAGGTGATAAGCAAAATGAAATACTGTCCAAAAATAAAGTCCTTATTCTCTCATCAAAGTGTCATGGTGGAAAGAGCTTTGATTTTAGACTTAGATAAGAATCTTGACTGATTGTGTCACCATTTATTCATTTGGTACTAGAAAGATGCTTATTGACAAATCTGTTTCCTCATTTCTACCATAGAGTAAATTAGCTCATATATCTTGGGTGAATATTAAAAACATTATACCCTCCATTTCAAGGATCATATTTCTATAATTTGTTAAGTAAGTGACAGAGGTAGCACTGCAGATAAGTGGAGAAGCAATTGGTATCTAAAAAGTAGGACAAAAAATAGTAGTTTCACCTTAGACCACACACAAAACTCAATTCCAAGAAGATTCAAGGTCTTAATGTAAAAGACAAAATCAAAATACTTTCCATCATTTTTCCATTACATTCGAGGTTAAATTTTCTCAAACAAAATACAAGGTGAAATAACACAATAATGAGAAGTCCGTTATATTATAATTAACTAAAAATGCAATGACTCTACACATCCAGCAAATTGACAAAAGTTAAAAGTTGACAATAGCACCTGGTGTTGTGGACACGAAATAGTTGGAACTGTCATGCATTCTTCATAGAAGCATGTAAGTTAACTATTTTAGAGGACAGTTTCCGTCATCTGCCGAACACTAAGCCAGGGAAGCACTATGACCTGGGGTTAAACTCTTGGGTAGCTTAAGCAAATATCCATCTAGATATGTGTGCAAAAATGCTCACGGTACCATTTTCTTTTTTAAAGATTTTATTTATTTATGTGACAGATAAAGTTACAGAGATAGGGAGAGACAGAGAAAAAGGTCTTCTATCAGTGGGCTCACTCCTCAAATGGCCACAACAGCTGAAGATGAGCCATGATCCACAGGCAGGAGCCAAGAGCTTCTTTTGGGTCTCCCAGGCAGGAGCAGGAGTCCATCTTCCACTGCTTTTCCAGAGAGCTAGAGCTGAAGGGGATTAGCCAGGAAATGAACCAGTACCGATAAGGAATGCCAGCGCTGCAGGTGGAGACTTAGCTTACTACACCACAGTGTTGGCCCCTCGGGGTAGCGTTTTCATGATGGCCAAAAGCCATTAACAAAGCAAATATGTACAAATAAACACATAAATTGTAGTGTATTGAGTGATTCATAAAAATGAAAGTGACAAAATTATTTGTATCTGCAACAACCTAAATGAATCTTTTGAACAAAAAGTTGAACACCAGAAGCCAAACTTCAGGACTGACATTGCAGTGCAGTGGGTTAAGCCACCACCTACAATGCAGACAATCCCAAATGGTCTCCAGTTCAAGTCCTGGTTGTTCCACTTCTGATCTAGTTCCCTGTTTTTATACCTAGGAATGAAGCAGAAGATGGCCAAAAAATTTGGGTCTCTGATACTCACATGGGAAGATCTGCAAGAAGTTTCCAGCTTCTAGCTTTGGCCCAACACAAACCCAGTCATTGCAGCCATCTGGGGACTGAAGCAGCAGCAGATCTCTCTGTCTCTCCCTCTCTCTCTCTCCCTCTCTCTTTCTCTCTCTCTCTTTGTAATTCTGCCTTTCAAATAAAATAAATAAATCTTTAAAAACAAAAAGATGACAGATTTTGAAAACACAAAGTGTGTGAATTAAATTATAAAATTTCCAGGAAAATAAAAAATAAACTCTCCTATTTAAGACTAGATACACAGGAAGTAAAAAAAAAAAAAAAGAGAGAGAGAGAACAAAGAGATTTGATGAGATCTTCAAGATTGTCATTATGGCTATGGCTATGATCAATAAGGGGCACGCAAGAGATTCTAGATGTTGGCAATGTAACTTATTTTTATTGTTGATGAATAATATGTCCTAATTTCTTTTTGGTCAATAAAGGCACTATTCTAGTTGGTTTAAATTAGGAGACTTCCAATTTTGAGATGCTTCTGTAACCCATATACATGACTATATTGCAATTTTCCTAGTATACTTTCCATGTGCCTTCTCCACTCTGGTGGAAGTTGAGCATTTTGGAACAATAACAATCTCTCTAATACTCCAGATTTTTATGTATTTGACCGACAAAAAATACCAGTAGGACTGAGGACAAATACTTTTTCCTTTTTTTAGGACCATAAACTGTTAATGAGTAGCCCGGTGTCTCCTGCAACTAGGCTTGATTTTCTTCTCTCTGGTTCGCTGCCCTTACCATGAGGAGCAGAGAGAAGAATCTATTTTTAGCTCTAAACTATTGACTCAATTCTTACTAGTTTTCCTTAATACCCCTCACACCGTTATGTTATAGCTTCTATTCTCAATACTGCGCTTGAATGTGGCATTTGTTTTCTGACAACCAGTTCTTGATAGATACAAAAACTTTTTAAACTCATAATTCAATCAAAATGAAAAAAGTATTTCTAGCCACTTTCAAATAATATTTATTGTTTATATATGACTTAGCAATCAGATAAGTTGTTTAGTGATTTTTATATTATTCATAAAGATGTTTTGAGCAGGACCAACTATGGTTCTGTCCACACATGGCTCTGTCTCACACCATGCTTTTCCCATGCCATGTTGTTCAGAAAATATTTTTCCTATATTTTATTGCTATTTTAACTCAGTTAAAAATTAATAATATTGTCTATGTCTTCAATAGAATTCAGAAGTGTTAAATAGTCATGACAATGGAATTTAGTATACGTTTGCTGGCTGATTATTGTGTTTGACCCAATATCATTTGATTGGCAGGCAGTGTTTATGTTTCTCATAACTCTTAACTCTTAACATTTGTAACTCTTAACATATTCTTTCCTGCATTACAGAGGAACATCCCTAATTCAAAATATGAAATGCTCCAAAACCTAAAAGTAGAAATTCCACACTGAGTTTGTATGAGTTACTGCAAATACAAGTGCAATTGGAAAGGTGTTTAGCATAACCATATAGTTACTAGCTAATGCTGGTTCCCATACTAGAGTTAGTGCCTGGGTTGAATGCTGAACTCTGGCTCCTAACTCCGGCTTCCTCCTATTGCAGATCTGGAGGGTAATGGCGATGGCTCAGAGTTGGATCACTGCCACCACATGGGAGATCTGGACTGAGTTCCTGGCTCCCAGCTATAGCCAACATAGTCCCAGTCATTATGGGCCTCTGGGGAATGAACCAGCAAATGGAGTCATTCTCTCTCTCTCTCTCTCTCTCTCTCTCTCTCTCTTTCTCTCTCTATCTCTCTGCCTCTTTATTTCTTTAAATCTCGCTCTTTCCCCTCTCCCCTGTTTCTCTGTCTCTCAAACGAAACAAAAACATCACAGAAGCACTAAAAATATACAAAATTACTTTCAGGTTATTTATGTGAGGTATGTATGAAACACACAATGTACCCATATCTCCAAGATATCTCATGTGTATCAAAATATTCTAAACTAAAAAAAAAAAAATTCTGAAATCTGAAACACTTATAGTCCCAACCATTTTAGGCAAGGGATACTCAACCTGTATTTTATGTTTATATTTACATATACTAGTAGAATAATAACATTAAGTATCTTTTATATATAATAAGTATAAAATTATAATAAAGAAAATTACAGAAAGGTAACTGTGTATATAATACTCATTGTAAAAACAAAGTGATTTTCCATCATTTTGTCAGACTGTAATAAACCTACGTCTTGTCACATTATCCCATGTAGTATTTAATACTGTAGCATATAAGGAATGGGATTTATTTCTACTACATTGGGTATTAAATAAAACTGCATGTTGGGACTTTTAAATTAACTTTTAATGTTACCTTAATAAGGCAGAATTTCTGCCAATCCAATCCCCTAGGCAATATTATTTAACAATTCTTTGTGTTTCAGTTTTATTTGCAGAAACGCCTCACCTCTGTAGAGAGACCTACAGGTACAGTTCTGGATTTCTTTAATATAAAGGCACTCTATCATAGATTTTAAACAGCATATTACAAGGTAATGACTCTACATATTGAATGTAAATACTAGTACAATCTGTGTTTATCTTACTTGACATTATTTTCTTTCAATCAGGTTATAAATTAATTGATGATGATGTCTATGACTTTTATAACTTTATTTTGAATAGCTGTATGATTATGTGAGAAAGTTGGTAGTGATTTATTACTCTCTACTATGGCCACCACTTCCTTTTCCTACATCCTTTCTTTCCTATAAGAAATTTTTTAAGATTCTCAATGCATTACATTCCATTTATATAACTTATTATAGAGAAAATAAAGTATTTTAATGTGTTCATATAAATATCATATCAATCTGATCAAAATTAATGAGAGAATAATTTGAAAGAAAATCAAAACAGATAGGGATTAGCCCTAGGCATTCTTCTAAAATTAAGAACTCTACTTAAATATCGTCTTTTGAACTAATTTATTCAAGCTTTCATGCATTAAGTTTTTCAGTATTCTGATTTATTTTGACAATAGCTAATTATCACCTCATCCACCTCCCTTCATAAAACTTGAGGGTGAAAAGATCACAACCAGACAAGGATACCCACTCCCACTATTGCTATTCAGTATAGCCCTGGAAGTTTCAGCCAGAGACAATAGGCAAGAAAAAAGAAATTGAAGAGATACAAATTGGGTCTCCCATGTTCATGCAGGGGACCAGGCGCTTGGGCCATCTTCCACTGCTTTCACAGGCACATTAGCAGGTAGCTGGAACAGAAATGGAGCATCCAGTCTTGAACTGAGGCCTTTATGGGATGCCACGCTTGCATGTAGAGACAATTTGCTACACCACAACACCAGCCTTGTCATTCTCTTTTATAATCCTGTTCGCTTGGAGGCACGTGTTATAATATGGTGCGAATAGTATTTTGAAATAGCCTGTAATGAATATTTCCAGATGTGTCTTTAAGGAACAAAAAGGCAAAATCAAACTCCTGAAATAATAAGAAATACTAAAATGGTTTAACTAGGAACCAGGAAACTCAGCTTCTTCTGTCAATTCTCACCCTCCCCCTTTTTTTGCATTTTTTAATTAATGGATTTTGTTAAACAGTTCACTCTTCAATGACTTTTTGCTTTACAAAGGTTAATAAGAGGCAATATATTTGTCATATATTTCATGAGAATGTCACATAGAGCAGTGAAGAATGTGAAATAATGAATAAATTCATTTATTTAGAGAATAGAGCTAAGTTAGTACAAAGTCTTTTTTTCTTTCTTGGTTGCTCATATCTAGCAAGGGAAAGAGTAAATATATTTGCTTGAAAATAAGATTCAACATTTTACACTTTGAAAGAATATTACATATTCTTAGCTATATTGTTATAAAATGTATTATGAAATTTCCCAAATTTTTTAGCTAAGCAGCATTCTAAGCATTTGTGTGTATTTTTTTTAAAAATTACTTATTTGAAGGCAAAGCCACACAGAGAAAGGGAGAGACACAGAGAGAAAAGGAGAGAGTGAGCCAGTTTTAAAGATTTTTATTTATATAAAGCAAACAATTTCCATCTATTTCATATATACAGTTTTAAGAGCATAATATGCTTTCTACCAGCCCTCTGTCCGTCCCATACATTCTACTCCTTTCCATATTTCTTCTGTTAATTTTTACAATGATATTCTTTCAATTTTCTTTTCAATTTTCTATATAGCTTAATCATCCACTAAATAAAGAATTCAGCAAGTAACAAGTAGAAAAAACATTGTTTCTCAAGAGTATAAAAGAGGGCCATAAACAATAACAATAATCAAATCTCAAAGTGTCAATTTCATTTATACACATTACATTTTTGCACTCTATATATTAGTTACCACAAATCAGGGAAAACATGATATTTCTATCTTGGGGGCTGACTTATTTCACTAAACAAAATGAACTCCAGTCACATCCATTTTGTTGTAAAAGGAAGAAGTTCACTCCTTTTTTACAACTGACTAGTATTCCATTGTGTATATATGCCAAAATTTCTTTATGCAATCATAAGGTGATGCATGTCTAGGTTGATGCCATATCTTGCCTATTGTGTGTTGGGATGCTATAAACATGAGGGAACAGATAATACCTTTATGTGGTGATTTCATTTCCTTTGTGTAAATTCCCAGCTATGGAATGGCTGGGTCATATGGTAGACCTATTTTCAGATTTCTGAGGAATCTCCATACATTATATGTTTAAAAAATAAAGTTTATTTCATTATTTAAGGTATTTAACATAATGTTATGGATTACATTGTTAAAAAATGCTATATTAAAGTAAATTAACGGCCAGCGCCGCAGCTCACTAGGCTAATTCTCTGCCTGTGGCGCCAGCACACCGGGTTCTAGTCCCGGTTGGGGCGCCGGATTCTGCCCCGGTTGCTCCTCTTCCAGGCCAGCTCTCTGCTGTGGTCCGGGAAGGCAGTGGAGGATGGCCCAAGTGCTTGGGCCCTGCACCCGCATGGGAGACCAGGAGAAGCACCTGGCTCCTGCCTTCAGATCAGCGGGATGCGCCAGCCACAGCGCACTGGCCGTGGCGGCCACTGGAGGGTGAACCAACGGCAAAAGGAAGACCTTTCTCTCTGTCTCTCTCACTGTCCACTCTGCCTGTCAAAAAATTAAAAAAAAAAAAAAAAAAAGCAAATTAACAAATTTGTCAACTCACAGTTACCCAAGTTTTATTAATTTATTTTGTGGTAAGAGGACATAAAGTTTACTTATTTATTTTTCTTTTTTATTTTAATTTTAAATTATTTTTAACAGATTCAATGTGATTTATAGACGCAATTCTAAGAGCATAATGATATTCCCTTCTTCCCTCACTCCCTTCCTCAACTCTCTTCCATTCTTTCCTTTTCCCTTTCTTTCTTTTAGTTTTGAGATAGCAAATTTAAAATCTATATTATAGTAAAAAAAGTCAATACTTCATGTAATAAGAAGCTTAACAAGTAAAAAACAAAACATCCTAGTTTAATGGGGATATAGACAATGGCTATAAACAATGATTGAAAGGAAAAGTAGCCTTTCACTCATAAACAGTAAGTTTTAAAGTAATCACAGTGCATTAAATCTACACTATTGTAACATTATTATCCATTGGTTTGACAACGTTATAAAACAAAAGGTTTATAAAACTGTATTTCCGGCATTATTTATAAACACAGGCATTTCTTTCTTTTTTTTCTTTTTCTTTTTTGTGTGCTTTTTAAATTTTATTATCCACATGTAAGGGAGAACATGCAGTATTTGTAGTTCTGGGTCTGGCTTACTTATTTCATTTCACCCAACATCCAGTTGCGTCCATTTTGCTACAAATGGTAGAATTTCATTCTTTTTTATTGCTGAATAATAATGCACCTCATGCTCTTTAACCATTCATCTGAAAGTAGACACTTTGATTGATTCCATATTTTGGCAATTGTGAACAATGCTGTTATGAACATAGGGGTTCAGGTATCACTTTGATATATTGTGTTCAAATCTTTTGGGTATATACACAGTAATGGGATTGCTGGATTTCATGGCAAGTCTACTCTAGTCTTTTTAAGAAATCTCCAAACTGTTTTCCTCAGCGTCTGAAATTTACACTTCCATCAACAATGTGTAAGTGTTCACCTTTGTCCACATCCTCACAGTATTTATTACTCTGTATTTTGGGTTTTAGCCATTCTGACAGGGGTGAGTTGATATCTCATTGTGGGGAGCAATCCGGACTAGACTAAGTTACTCGAATTAAGACTTATTCTATGCATCTGCTCTCCCACAATGTGGCGTTGGGAGAGAAGTAAACAGCTTCCGCACAGCTGCCTCCAGTTCAACTGATAGACTGTAGGACTTGCTCCTGATTGGAGGAGAGCAGCGTACTCGGCGTGTGGGCAGCCGAGTTGGGATTGGCGGATAAGGACTATAAAGGAGGAGAGAGACGGCATGCACCAGGAACATCTAAGGGGAACATCTGAAGGAACACCTGTGCAGCCCCCGAGAGAGCCGGCCGGCGGTGTGCCGCTCCCCTGCGGAAGTGGGGAATGCGGCCAGGGGGAACTGCCCTTCCACGGAGGTGGAAGGGATAGTAGCCAACCCGGGAAGAGCCAGCAGCAAACCCGGGGAGGGCCGAGCAGACGAAAGAACAGCTCAGGGTCCTGTGTCGTTCCTCCACAAAGAGGGGGAGCGACATAATGGTGCCGTGACTCGGATATGAAGCCTAGGCAGGGTTCAGTGTCGCTCCTCCATGAAGACGGGGAGCGACATCTCATTATGGTTTTGATTTACATTACCATGATAGCTGGCGATGTTGAGCTTTTTTTTTCCCTATATTTGTTAGCTATTTGTATTTCTTCTTTGGAGAACTGTCTATTGCAGTTCTCTGTTTCTCAACTGGTTTTCTTGTTGTTTCATTGTTGAGTTTTTTTTTTTTTTTAATTTTTATTTATTTATTTGACAGGTAGACTTAGTGAGAGAGACAGAGAGAAAGGTCTTCCTTTTGTTGGTTCACTCTCCAAATGGCTGCTACTGCCGGAGCTACGCCGATCTAAAGCCAGGAGCCAGATGCCTCCTCCTGGTCTCTCATGCGGGTGCAGGGGCCCAAGGACCTGAACCATCCTCCACTGCTCGGCCGGGCCACAACAGAGAGCTGGACAGGAATAGAAGCAATTGGGACTAGAACTCAGCGCTCACATGGGATGCCAGCGCTGCAGGCGCAGGATTTACCTAGTGCTCCATGGCACCGGCCCCCTTGTTGAGTTTTTAAAGTTGTTGATATATTCAGGATATTAATCAATTGTCAATTAAGTACTTCGAAAGTATTCTTCCCATTCTGTTGGATATCTCTTCACTCTATTGATCATTTCCTTTGTTGTGCAAAAACTTTGGATTTGATGTAGTCCATTCGTTTAGTTTTACTAGGGTTGCCTATGTTTTGGGGATCTTGTCCAAGAAGTCATCCCCAACATCAGTGTCTTGGAGGGGTCCCCCTATGTTTTCTTCCCACAGATTCATAGTCTAAGCTTAAACTTAGGTCTCTGATCCATCTTCAGTTGATTTTGGTATATGGTGAGAGGTATGGACCCGATTTCATTCTTCTACATATATACATCCAATTTTGTCAACAGCATTTGTTGAAGAGATTATCCTTACTCCACTGTATTGTCTGAGTACTTTTGTCAAAAATCAATTGGCTGTATGTACCTGGATTATTGAGGATTATTGCATCTATGTTCATCAGGTATATTGGTCTATAGTTCTGTTTCTTTGTTGTATCTTTTTTTGCTTTTGAGAATTAGGTTGATGTTGGCCTCATGGAAGGAGTTTGGAAGGATTACCTCCCTCTCAATTGTTTTGAATAGTTTGTGAGTACTTGAGATTAGTTCTTCTTTAAAAGTTTGTTGGAATTCAGCAGTGAAGTGATCCAATCCTAGGCTTTTCTTTATGTTCAAACAGTCTCATCATATTGTGACATATTTAAGGTCTTTAAAGATTAATTTTTCGCTATTTGTATCTGATATTTAGAATAGCCAATTTGGCTTTCTTTGGAAATTATAACTAGATAAAAATCTCAATTTCCCTAGGAATTGGGTATTATCATGTGATTGAATAGTAGCCATTGAAATCCAACTGAAAATATGTGTAATACCTAAGTGTGGACAATCTAAATATTCACTTGTTATCATCCAGTCTTGCCTTCGAGTCTTTGTTTAGGAGAATGTAAAGCCCAGTCGACCCGAATGACTGCACAAGCACATCTGTATTCCAACTAGAAATCACAATTTATATTCATTGGAGTGAGAAATTAAGTTCTATGTATTAATCCATTGAGACTTAGGAGTCAATATGTTTCAACACCTAATGTTATTCATCATATTGTGCGTAGTTTTACTGAACACAAATATTGGTAACCAAGATTCATTCTTTATTGACATGAGTTTTAAATTTTTCTGTTGATATCTGTTGGACTATTAAAGAATTACAGTTGGAAAATTAGCTACATTGGCAAGCCCTAAAAATATTAGTGTTAAAGTTAATTATTAATACAGTTTACAAACTAAGACTTTTTCTTCCACATTCTAGGGCTTACAAGATTTCATTTTTATTGGTAATATGACTTATTTGCTTTAAAATTAAAGAACTGTTATTTTTGATGTGTTATTTATTTATTTATTTATTGGTCAACAATCAAAAATAGTAGTATTACCTAAATTGGCTGTTTGCATATTTTTTCTCAAATGTCATAATAATATTACAATATGGAACATCCAAGACTAATGCCTGTTCTATATGTTCCCACTTCCTTAAGGGAAAAAATCATCAAAAGATGAATGGAAACCATTGGTGACATACCAATTATTTATTACCCAGTTTTAAAATATCAAAATTAAAATATTAACCATTCCTTATAAAGTATACACACAATGAAGAGAAAACAGTAAAGATGGCACCAAATAATTTTATAGATTATAAAAGGAATTCACATAATGTATTTAAATTTCTGTGTCCCTATTAAAAATCAGCATATATGCTGGAGGTTAATTTATAAAATATATTTCATTTTCTATTATAGTTTCAAATTAATCTAATGATCAAATATTTTATTTTCCAAATCTGAAAGTGTGAAAAGAGGTAACTCCATTAGAAGAATTTGTATTCAATCATTCATTAGAAAATAATTTGGGTTTCTTTCATAGAATTTCAATAATTTGGGTTTCTTGCCTGTAGTATAATATTATTGTTATACATAAGAAATAAGACTAGGTATCAAACATCTGTTGTATAAGAAAAGTTCAATCAATCAATCCTTGGAGTACTCTCAGAATTGTCCTACGTGTTCTCTGCCATAGGAAGCAAAACATCTGTTTGATTTTTGAAAATATATGATCAATATATTTTATTAAAAATGAATTCAATATATAAATTCTGATTCTACTGATTGTCTCACACTTTTTTAAATCATTTACTATCTTTTAAAAACTATCTTCCAGAATTTAATAATTATGTATCTAAATATCCTGAATTAAACTTTGTTGTATAACCTTTGAATCTTGATTTCACTCAATTTTCAAACTGAGAACATGTATGAGATTTGTGATAAGTTTTCTGTGGTATCCTTATGTAGTATTCTACCTTTATGTAGTATGCTACACTTGAAAGGTTTACTCTCTTTTCCTTAGACATTAATCATGCTTTTAAAAAAAATTTAGAATAGTTTGAGACTTATAAACAATTGCAAAGATAACAGAGCTTTCACATAGCCACACACAATTTCTTCCTTCCTTAACATGGTAGCTCAGTGTAGTCCATTTGTTACCATACAAATTGACAAATCACTGTTAATACATAAAAGTTAACTGAAGTCGATGTTAAGTTCATATTTTAATAGTTTTTAGCTCATGCTTTTTTTCTGTTCAAAAATTTCTTCTAAGAGTCCATATTCTTCTGTTTTTATTTATATACGAGGAACACATTTCATAGTTTTCAGAACATAAAATAACTTCCCACTCTCTTTCTTATCTCCTTTCTTATTTTTCTTTTAATTTTTATGATGATGTATTTTCAATTTACTTTATAATCATAAGCTTAATCTTCTGAAAATAAATGATTCAACAAGTAGTAAGTAGAAATACCAGTTTTGTTCATGAGTACAGACATGGGCTATGATCAATAATCAAATCTCAAGATGTTGATTTCACTCATATATATTACATTTTTGTGCTTAATATATTGATTATCAAAAATTAAAAAAATGTGTCTTTTAGAAACTGGCTTATTTAACTAAGCATACTTATCTCCAATTTTTATGACTAATATTCCATCACATACATATACCACATATTTATTATATGTAGTTGGCATGTCTCCGTAGACTCCTATTTGCTGTGATAATTTCTCAGCTCTTTCTCATTTTTGGTGATTTTGATAGTTTTCAGGGTAATTGGTCATATATTTCATTGAATGTCCCTCAATGGCCACATTTTTCATGTTTTTTTAATGACTGGATGAGATTATGAGTTTCAAGGAAGAAGACGACAAAGCCAAAGATGTATTCATTGTAATGTGAAAAGGGGTGTATTCTATCCACATGACCTACCCCACTGATGTTGACATTGATCACCTAACTGACATAATGATTTTCAGGTTTCTCTGATGCAAAGTTATTCTCCTTACCTTATATGATGCTTTTTTGCTTAGCCAAATAAACATATTTTTCAAAAAATGTATAACATCGGCATATATTTGAAAACCATTCTCAGTAGCAGAACTATGTGTGATATTTCCTATTCTGATTTTATTTTTTAATTTGTCCAGTACTGTTTATATTTCTGTATATCTATCATAGAGCATTAATGACAGATTTTATGTGTATTATTTCAGGATGGTGCATAAAAATAAAATATGTTTCAAAATAGCCAGATGTTAGGTGACAACAAGAAAATATTCTGTTGAAGGTTTAGTTTTGGCTGTGAGTGTAGCATAAAATAAATGAGTAGGTCAGGTTTTATGGATTGTTCACTAGGTGAATTTATGTGATAGAGTCTTCAATAGGAAACAGCAACAGAAGAGGTAGAAAACATTTTCTTCCCTTTTTTGTGGATGCATTATATGTATTACATGTAACAAAGTTTTGAAAATTCCTCCAAGGTTATTGATTCAGTGAATTATAAAATAACTTGCTCACTTTCAATGGGATAAGAATTAAGGAACCGTGAAAAAATATGTTGGAAGTTTCTAAACATCTTATTGGCTTTAAGATCCTTAACACAGACAATAAGCTGTCCTTAAATTCTCATTTTATTCTGTATGTGTGAGAGTTTTGTATGTACTAAGGAGCCATATGGCTCCTCAAAGGAAAAATGGTATGCTTCTATCAAAACAAGAAATGCATGCTGAGGAACAAAAAACAAAAGATATCCGCAGTATTGTCTCAAACGCTTTATGAAAGCTACCATGTATGTATTTCAAAAACAAATCATGTCATAAGGCTGGAAGTTTAAAATCAGTGCATGTTTTCCAGCAGAGAATGTAGAGCTGGCAAGTACAAGTACAGCCTCTGGTCCTACTAAGACTAGAAATATGGGCAGTTACCAAGCTAGGGCTTCAGTCACAAAGAAAGGGTTCAATTTTCCAATTACCAGACTAAAATACAATTTTAATGTTAAAAAATAATTTGTATAAATGTAGACTTCAGGATAGTTGGCTTTAAGAATAATCCCAGGACTCCTTTACACTCCAGAAATTGCAGACCTTAGAGAACTTTTATCTATGCACATTTTAAGTGTTGATACATGTCATGTTAAAAACTTAAAGTGAAAAAATTTAATATTAATTCATATAAATTAATAATAATATACCTACTACTGGTTAACATAACTAGTAAACTTTTAAATATGAGAAATAACTGCATATGTAAAATGATTAATTCCTGAGGAGATATCATTATTTTACTTTTTAAAAATGTTACCTTGGGACTGACATTGTGGTGGGTTAAGCTGCTGCCTGTGACACTGGCATCCCATTTAGGCATCAGTTCCTTCCCCAGATGCTGTACTTCTAATCCAGCTCCCTGTTAATCTGCCCTGGACATCCACACATGATGGCCCAAGTTATTGGGCCCCAGCTCCCATGTAAGAAACCTGAATGAAGTTCCCGGCTTCTGGCTTCAGCCTGGCACCTCTCAGTCTGTTGTGGCTATGTGGGAAGTGAACCAGTAGAAGAAAGATCTCTCTCTGTCTCTCCTCCACACTCTATAACCCTGCCTTCAAAAAATAAATAAATAAATCTTTATTTAAAAATATTATTTGATGGCTTCATAAGACTGCATTCATCTATATTATCTGCCTTTAACCTATGTTGTACACTGATAATTAGTTGAAAACAGAAAACATTACTTTAACTGTGGATATTAATTTTTGATACTACACCTACACTTAACATATAATTTACTGAAATCTTACAATGTGAAACCCAAAGTTTTTAAAAACTTTAGTTTTTAAAAGATTTATTTATTTGAAAGGCAGAGAGGAGAGGGGGAGAGAGAGAGAGAGAGACCTTCTGCTGGTTTACGCTCCCAGTGACAGAAACAGCCAGTGCTGGGCCAGTCTGAAGCTAGAAGACAACTTGATCCAGGTCTCAGGTGGGTGGCAGGGACACAAGTTGCCATCATTTCCTGTCTTCCAGGTACTTTAGCATAGAAGCTGATCAGAAACGGAATAGCCAGGACTCAACACCAGCACTCTGATGAGGAATGAAGACCCCTCAAGCGGCACCTTAATCTGCTGAGATACGTTGACTTGTAAAAAAAACAAACAAAAACAAAAAACAAAAAACTTTTTGAATGCTGCTCCAGAAAGCATGTGAATCATGATTGAATGGCTACATTCTTGACATAGGGAAAAAAATTCTGGTGATAAGTGTTGTCTCACTAATATACAAATTACTTCAAAGAAGTATATATATATATATATTTTTTTAATTGACAAGAAACTTAGAGAAGAAAGGGCCCAATACCTTTGCTTCATAAAGAAACTCAGATTCAGATTTTTTTCATGATATTTCTTTAGGACTAATTAGTGATAGATTAAAAAATGAGTTCAATGTTATATATATATATATATCCATCAAAGTTCCTGAATTTATAACAACCAAGGACCAGTAACTATATAGATCCAAATGATTTCAATGCTTGTGAGCAGAGCTGTTTGAATTTTAGAGACCTAAGTAGTGAAGATTATTTAAGTCATCAAAAGAAATAAAATAAAAAGGGAAATTAAAGGAAAGTCTAGAAATTCTAAAAGGGTGATACAAATAATAGAGAGGGAGAATAGTCATAACAAAGATTCCATTGAAATAGAATGAAAATAAATTAACAATAAATTTTTGATTATGCCTACACAAACTTGCTCTTACTTAATTGTCTTAGTCATTGAAAATCTAACTCCTGGTATTATTTCTCAGAAAATATTCAGATTAAACTGCATGTCTGTATATTTAGTATGTTTAATGCAATATATATCAGAATGCACTTATAATAAATTCAGCCATTTTCTTGAGTTTATACTCTATTTTGAACCAGATATTCCTATGCACAAGCTTTAATATGATGTGGACTGCATTAAAATCAGTATCAGTTTAACTTGTATTCTGCATGTGCATTTGAGTTATATATACATTGCTGGATAAACACACAGTAGTTTGAATATTTTTCCTATTCAAACACTAGGGAATGGTATTTCTGCACACATTAGTTTGTTTATATGCAATTGACTTGGTTTATGCTCCTCTGTTTTAAGTATAACTTTCCTCAAAGTACAAAATAAACTATTTACTCTTTGACAAATATACTTTGTATCCCTAGATATTGATAATTTAATGCATCCCAGTTGTTCTCTGACTAAATTAACTTCAATCTTTTAGAGGGAAAGGCCTTAGATTCTTCATAAAATCCCAGTTTAGACAATTTCTTCACTAACTAAAATATGATATCCTGAAAGCACAAGTTTGCTAACCTACAAAAAGACCAAATGAATTTCTTATTTGGAAACACAACAAATTCAATGAAATGACAAAAATAAGGCTTAATACCTCAGGGCAAAAATTTAATTTATTTCCGATTTACCCAGCAGTAGTGTAATTCTATTGATGAAAGGTGAAGCTCGACTTTGAAGATGTAGTTAAAGCAAATCAAATTGAGAAAAGGAAAAAAAAAAGAGTCAAATACAGAGGAAAGACGTTGTAAAAACATTAATTCTGTGTATTTGACTTTTATTTTTAAAGCAGTGGTTCTTAAGCTTCAGATTCACTTGTAGATTTGGTAAAATATTCAGATACCTGAACTGTACAAATAGAAACTCTGGTTCCATATATTTAGACAAGGCTAGAAACCTGTGTTTTCTGTAAACTCCCGTAGAATTCTGATGGCAATGATTCACATATTACACCTAGTGCTCATGTGTGAATAAACTGAGGAAACTGGGGTAGGCATGTAACCTAGCGGTAAAGACGTCAGTTAAGATGCGTGTATCACACGCAAAAGTATCTGGTTTGATTTGGCTGCTGACTCAGCTTCCGGTTGTGAGGGCTTAAGAATTGTGTTCCTGCCACTCCTGGAAGTGACCAGGATTGAGTTCTGGGGTCCTGGGTTCTACCCCATCTGATGAACATTTTGGGAGTGAACCAGTGGGTGGGAATTCTCTCACTCCCCTCCAACTGAAAAAAAAAAATACCAAAATTATATAAAGTGGTTTTCTGTCTTACAAAAAAGATAGTAAAAGCTGTTCAGAAAATAACTCCCTAACTGAATGTCGAGATACTGTGTCTATGTGCTTGATGTGCCACATGCCTGAATGAAATTGGTGAAACTGCAAGAAATGAAAAAAAAAAAAAAAAAAAACAAAAAAACCTCAAACAAACATGAAGTTGTAGGTGGAGGAAGAGCCCTTTTGCTCAAAAACCAAGGTGAAACATGAAACACCTTTTTCTCATCTTAGAGACTTCTCTCTAGGTCTAAATCCCTTATCAATGGCATGTGTACTGTAATTGATTTCATTCTTAACAAAACATCAAATCCTCTTGGGGAAAAACAAAGGAAAGTGAGATTACCTAAGGAAACAGAAAAAAAAATTCTATTTCAATGATTAAAATTTATGGCTCAGGAATTAAGCAGGCTTGATGCTTTCCTGGATTTACAGCATTTCATTTGTTACTGCCATTAGCTTTAACTGCTTTGGGAAAATTTAACAACAGAGCTATAGCCTGGCTTACAACCATCATGAGCTTCAAAGATTCAAGAGCATGCAGAATGCTTCCTTGCAGACTCTGCTTTAATAGGATTACATGGATAACTTCTTTGAATATTTATTCCCTCTACAAATCAGGTAGGATGCATTTTAATGGCATATTTAAAGTGTTGTCATCGTATGGTTGAAGACAATGACACCTAGAAACGTGTACATTTTTTAAAAGAAATGAATCACAAGCTTCACAAACTTTGCTGAAAATAGGAAGCTAATACCAATAGACATAGTGTCATTGTCATTCAATAATTTGAAAAGTAGAATTTATAAAATAATAATGTTACACATCAGTTTAGCAGTGAATTTGTAATAATGAGATTAAATACCCTCATACAAACTTAAAGTTCAAGTAGTCCCCCTAATCGTTCACAATATTTGCTACAAAACATTTCTTGCTTCTGAAAGGACAATTATGATACACAGTTGGCATGGTATATCTCTCTCTCAGTTCTCATGCATAAAAAATAAACTGCCAATACATAATTAATGCAAATAACAAAGCTGGAAACAAGATCCCAAGCCTTATTCGGTTTAACGCCAGTTGCCTAAATTGTACCTGTTTTGATCATTTATGTTGGGTTTTGACTGGATTCCTTTAATATCTTCCTATTTTGAGAATTTTAATCTTAAAATTCTTATTTCAATGTAGGAATTTTAAGTGAGTGTATTTTAATAATTTTAAATGAATTTTAATATTTTAATAAATAACAATTTTAATTATATCTTACCTGCCAATTCTAACCACTCTCCTAAAGGACATTGATTCAATGTTGAGTTTCAAAGCTATTTGCAAGTATAGTAGATTGATAAATATTGAAAATAAGGTTAACATCACCAAAACATTTATTTCATTCCATTAATTTTATAATGAAGATAGATATGAATGCTCTGTCTGCAAAGAGTATATTTTACATAAAAAAAAAAAAACTTGCCTCTGCTTCAATAGCATCCTTATTTCATTGTAGAGAAACTCCTGCTCATACTTAAAATTGAAACAAACATGACTTAATAGTTACATGGATGCCAGAATTGTGGCACAGGGTTTTAAGCTGCCACCTGTAATACCAGCATTCCATAAGAGGGACAATTCAAGTCCCAGTTGCTCCATTTCCTACCCGGCAATGTGCCTGGGAAAGCAAACCAGGATGGCCCAAGTCCTTGGGCCCCTGCTACCCATGTGGGAGACCAGGACAGAATTCTAGATTGCTGATTTATGCTTGGCCCAGCCCTGACTGTTGCAGCCATCTGGGGCATGAAACAGTGGGTGGAAGATCTTTCTCTCTCTCTTCTCTGTCTCTTTCTTCCTCTGTAATAAATTTTTTAAAAAGAAGTGTTATGTAAAGAAAGTTATTAGGACTAATCATAATAAACATTTTTAAAAAGAACAATTGTTTATAATGCAAATTTATCCTTGCTCATGTTACTAAATTCTACTTTTAAAGAAATATCTATTTATTTATTTAACCAGTGTTTAGATGCCCACTTATATCAGCTTTGCTGCTGAACAAATAACCAATACTTCAGTGTTTTCAGTAACAAACATGTATTTATTCCTTTCCTCAGGATGTGTTGGTGATTGTGGGTTATCTGGTGACTACAGTTCTCTTTCATTATTTTTGCTATGCTTCACAATTTTTTCAAGTCTAAACCCAAGGCTAAAAGAGAGGACACTGCACAGGACATGTCTGCTCTGTTGGTCATGGGAATTAACAAGAGGTTATGTTAAACCCTACAATCATATTTAAAGTTCTTGCTCAGATCAGGTGTATGTCAAATCCACTTACATTCCTTTAATCAAATGATGCCACTAATTAAGCCTGGTGTTAATAGGATGAGATATGTACTGCTGAGGGGAAGGTGGCAAAGGTGTGTTGATGAATATTTGTAAGAACTAATAAATCTGCTACACCACAGTAGGCTTTTTCACATGGCCATTTTCATCAGGAAAATTTCACTAGATAATAGGTGATTTACAATTAAAGCAATGAAGCATATATTTAGAGTCCTCATATCATCTTGTTTATATCCTGGGCATGCTTATTTCAGAAAAATTTAAATCTTGTCTGTGAGTTCATTTATATATTCTATCAAATTCCCCCAATGCAAACACTTTCCATTGCTTTTCAGATCATATTTTCTTAAAATATTTTAATTCTATGTGAGGCAGATGACTCAAATCTAGAATCCTAACCAGAGAAACATGAAAGGTGACTTATGAGGATGAAGATGTGTGTATTGTCACATTAAGGGAATTCTGAGAGATGCCGGATCACTCCTACCTCTAACTGAGATTCCTTCTTGCTGCTCCAGGAGGAAATACCTCGCTGCCTCCAGGCAGGCTTCATCATTCCACCTCACCCATGTCAGCCAGCGTGACCAGAACTTTGCAACTCTCAAGAGTCCTTTCTGTGGATAGTCTGGCTAAACTTTACCAACAGACAGTGGTGTTGATATTAGAGAATAAAACTGGTATTAAAGAACAATACTAAAATGAGAAACCAGGTTTTCAACAGCATGTCTATCTCCTCCATGGGCCCAGATCAACTTGGAAACGTCCCTCTGCACCTGATGCATCCCTCTGTCCCCCTTGTTCATGGCGACTTCTGCTTCTTAGTGGATTTCTATCCATTTTCAAGATCACATCTATGTTCTTGGCTTTATTTACTTCACTTAAATTTATAAAATACTAGATTCAATGAAAAGTTCTTTCGACTATAAAATCTGATTAACATCAATTTAACAAAAGGGCTATTTTAATTCATTCTCTGGTTTATATACCTCAGCCAATGGCACCTGTCCTTCACTTACCTTATTTAAAACATTGATATTGATGATTCAGTCACTGAGGTCAAGAAGTTTTTCTGCCTTCTCATGGGTGGCTCTTACATATAGGACAGAGTGTTGGGACAGGAATTTGTGTCACAATCACATCAGTAAACTTTAATGATACCAAATTCACTCACTAGAGTATCATAGATTATCAAAAACTTCAGAGCTATCAAATCAACGGTTATGGATTGGTCATCATTTCAAATCCATTTTGTTATTTTTAAAAATGTCTCTTTCTGGGGCCAGCTCCCTGGCTCACTTGGTTAATCCTACGCCTGTGGCGCTGGCATCCCATATGGGCGCCGGTTGAAGTACTGGTTGCTCCTTTTCCAGTCCAGCTCTCTGCTGTGGCCCGGGAGGGCAGTGGAGGATGGTCCAAGTGCTTGGGCTCTGCACCCGCATGGGAGACCAGGAAGAAGCATCTGGCTCCTGGCTTCTGATCAGCTCAGCACTGGCTGTAGCGGCCATTTGGGGAGTGAACCAATGGAAGGAGGACCTTTCGCTCTGTCTCTCTCTCTGTCTATAACTCTACCTGTCAAATAAATTTTAAAAAAGTCTCTTTCTTCTGTATAGATAGGAAATAACAATATCGTTGAACATCTCTATATTTCTAGTTCTCTCCATATATTGTAAGTTTATTTATATAATTATGCACATTTTATAGCTTACAATAATAACTAATATACTTTTTACTAAACTTATGATTGTCAGGATTTCTGTAAAGGATTTTATACCATGGTCTGGATTTTTTTTTAAATTATAGAATAATGGTCATGTTCAGGATATATTACCTAACATTTTATTTTATCTTTGCATTAATCATATACTCATAAAGAGATAAAATGATATCATGAAACTTTTAATAGTTGGGAAAATCTTAAAATTTAGTTAATAAAAAGAAAACATAAAAGTCTTCTTATAGTTCCCTGAGAGCAGATCTACTTTGATGTGCTCCTGTCCCAGGTGAGCTAGTCGTTTTTTAGATAGAGTAGCAATGGTGTTTCTAAGCTTTTCTAAGCTGAAACTTACAGCTAGTCGTGAAGGGCCTTTAGGTAGCTCTTCTGGTGACCAGATATTGCCAAGTCCCTGACACCATGTCTATGGCACTCACCCAACCATCAAAGAAATTTGAATATCATTAGGCTGGAGTATTTTTTTCCTCTATCCTGTACCATTTCTCTCACAATTCTGAGAATTAAAGTCTGAGAGATTTGCTGCTTCACAATCAACAATCAAAGCTACATATAGGTCTATAGTAGGTAATTTGGTATGAGTTTGCAGGCCTAGAAGCTGGAACCCACCATCCTTCTTCAGGGTAATATGAAGAATCATCTAAAAAGTTTATTTACTTATTTTTATTTGAAAGTGTTTTAAAGAGACAGAGAGAAAGAGTGATCTTCCTTCTGCTGGTTCATTCTTCAAATGCCCACAACAGCTGGCACTGTGCCAGCCCAAACCTGAATCCAGGAACCAGAAGCCAGGAATTCCATCTAGGACTCTCATGTGGGTGGCAGGAACCCAAGCTGAGTCATTACCTGCTGCCCCCAAGGGTATACATTAGCAGGAAATTGGATCAGAAAGGGAGGCAGAACTGAACTCAAGCCCACATACTCTGGCATAGGGAATGCGGCATGCCAAGAGGCAGCTTATTCTAATATATAACACAACAATTCCCACCTCTGAAATCTCATTGTTTAAAATATTTATTTATTTGAGAGGCAAAATTAAAGATAGAGGGAAAGACAGAGAGAGAGAGAGAGAGAGAGAGAGAGAAGGATAGAGTGAGAGAGAGAGGGATCTTCCATCTACTGGTTCACTACCCAAATGGTTGCAGTTGCTGGAGCTGAGCTGGCCTGGAGCCAGGAGAAGTTTCTTCCGGGTCTCCCACAAGGTTGTTGGGGCCCAAGCATTTGGGCGGTCCTCCAGTGCTTTCCAGACCACCAGCAGAGAGCTGGATTGGAAGTGGAGCAGGCTGGATTTGAAACAGCACCCATATGGAATGGTGCTGGTGCCACTGTGGGGGGAGGGGGAATTAATCTACTACTAAGCCACAGTGCTGGCCCCAGATTTTACAGCCCTTGTCTCATGTTTAGGAATAGTTTTTTTGTTTGTTTGTTTGTTTTGCTTCATAACATTTGTTGAACTCTTTTACTTAGTATAGGGTTAGCTTTAAGTGAACTGAAAGTAGATCTTTGTAAACATTAAGAGTGGGAATGGAAGAGGGAGGAGGAAGAAGGGTTGGATTATGGGCAAGAGGGAGGGTAGGATGGGAAGTATTACTATGTTCCTAAATATGTATATATGAAATACATGAAACTTGTATAACTTAAATAAAAGTAATAAAATCTATGGTTGAACTTTCTTTTTGTCTTTTTCAGTCTTTTCCAATTTTTTTTTTTAATTTTCTTCTGATCTATAAGAATTTTATAATTCATTTGTAACAAATCACCACAAATTGAACAATTTGCATCAATACACATTATCTTACAATTTCCCATAATATTAAGCAGTCAAAGTTTTCTCAAACTCCTATGCACTGAAATCAGTATGTTCATCATGGCTGGGATGTCTTCCTCCAGGACCACTGAGAATTTTATTAGAATCAATTTTGTATTGCTGGGTTTTGGTTGGGAATGTCCCCCATCTCTGAGACTACCTCAATTGTCAGCTCAGTGGCTCCCTCCATAAGCAGTTCAAAACATCAATGTTTTCATCCAAGCCAGCAGGGAAGCTTCCTTCTGACATTTCACCTTTAAAAAAAAAAAAAAGCTACTGTAATTGGTTAGGCACACCAGGATCATCTCTCTGGATTAACTCAAACCCAACTGACATGGGAGCAATTCCTCAGCATAGTCACCGGAACGTACAGTAATCAAGGGGAGAAAACTACAGAAAACACACTACAGGAAGCATAAATCTTGAAAGCTACGTTAGACTTGGGGCTACTAAAGTCTTCTCTCAAATTCAATTATTGTATTGAAGTTTGCTTTATTGTGTTTGTTTTTAGCACAGAATGTTTTACAATATTGCTATATAGAAAATTATATTAAAATATGAATATAACCGTGGCCGGTGCAGTGGTACATTAGGCTATGCCTCCACCTGTGGGACCGGCATCCCATATGGGTGCTGGTTCTAGTCCTGACTGCTTCTGTTATGATCAAGCTCTCTGCTATGTCCAGGGAAAGAAGTACAAGATGGCCCAGGTATCTGGGCTCCTGCACCCAAGTGGGAGACCCAGAGGAAGCTCCTGACTCCTGGCTTCAGATTGGCTTAGTTCTGGCCATTGCGGCCATTTGGGGAGTGAACCAGTGGATGGAAGACCTTTCTCTCTGTCTCTTCCTCTCTCTGTAACCCTACATCTCAAATAAATAAAATCTTATATATATATATATATATATATGTATATATATATTCAACCAATCTCTAGGTGTTGAAATTTGAAGAAAATTTTGCCATTTTTTCATTAAACTTGTTTGTCTTTCTTACTTCAGCTTTGAGCTTTAATTAGCAATACACTGGTGATATTTGAAACTCTGCTCCTCAAAAAAAAAAATTCTTGATTTATCACTTGTGTCAATTTCTGTAGTGCAAATATTCTCACCATGGCCAATTCTAAGTTTCCAGTATGATGCTCCTGAATGCAGAGTTAGCAGGAAAGATGCAGTACTGATATTGCCAAGACAGTCTGAATGGCTCCAATATACCTATAATTACTATATCTAATATTAAAATTATTTCTTCTTGTTTGGGAAGAAATAGGCATTTGCCTTGCCCTTTTTAAATAGGGTGAACTCTACACAGAACTGCGAGTTCTTGGTATAAAATACAGAAATGCCTCAAATGGGAAGCACTAACTTTTAAACATATTCTCTTTGAAAAGCAATGTTTCTTTCCATGATTGATTTGATTGATTCTTGAGGCAATTTAAATGCATAATAAACTAACAATCCATCACAGAGATCTCCTGAGAATTCAACCCTTTGTGGTTGCCCCGTACCCTTAACAGATGGTGAATTCACTCTGGGGGTTACAGAAAATTATCTCTTTTTACTACAATGAATATATTTGTATGTTGGTTTAAAATATTAAATACTATTGCTTATGTGAAAGGCAAATCAAGACTTATTATTCTAGAAACCACAATAGTAATATCTTAAAATGGGAGAACTGGGGATAAAACAAATTTTGAAGTATACATAATTAGAGACAACTTTATAAGCATATAAAGCTAACAATTAGGATAAAAATAGGTTAATACTCAAAGATGTAAAAAATCATAAACTAAATAGCACAAATGTTCAATTTCTCTATTAAAGCATTACTATTTTCACTCATTTTCCTTTCCCTTTCTTTTTAGGAAGCAAAATACTTTACAAACATGGGAGGAAATCACTACCAGTAAAAGGCAAATTGAAGTTTCATTGAATTCACTAAATGAGTTATATCAATCTTCAGCTAATGTGTCAGATTTACTTTAGTAAAAGTAGAATGTTCCATTGATGGGAAGCAGATAAAAATCAAAGGTAGTTCTCCACTCCAAAGGACAGACATCATCAAATCCCTGAAGTAGAAGTTTAGCTATTTGTGATCATTTGTGAATTAAAAAGAGATAAATTTCAGGAAATGATAAAATCAAATATTCCTCCCTGAAGGGTAAACAAGTTTATAGAACTGTGACTGGCATACTCAGTATTGTTCCAGGAATGGAAGCATAATTGATCATTACAAAGCACTCTAAACTCTAAAACTTCCTATGATCTGTGAACAGGAAGTGAATTGGGGAAAAGTAGATAAACAAGTGCCCAAAAGTGAATAATGATAATATCAAGCCAAGAAGGAACAAGAAATAAACAACTCAAGGGATCTGAGTAGAAAGAGACAATGTATTTCAAATAGATGTTGCTTCATGTATACTCGTTATAATCCATGAGAGAATTGGCATGATTGAATAGATGAATATTTACTGAAACTATAGACAAAATTTTAGTTTTAAAAATGACATTGGGGTTATTCTTACAAGCAAGTCTTTTTCATGTAATTGAAGTTACCTTTGCTATGACGAGTCTCTGATCACTCTCAGTTGGGAATAACTTTTGATAGTGCCAAAATTGGCTGGTAACACTTTACAGAAGCCTCGAATAACAATGTGCCCAAGGAGCTGGTGTTGTGGCACAGAGGATAAGGCCATCACCTGTGACACTGGCATCCCATATTGGCACCAGTTTGAGACCCATTTGCTCCACTGCCCATCCAGCTCCCTAATAATGCAACTGGGAGAGCAGAAGAGCATGGCCCAAGTGTTTGAGGCCCTACCCCCATGTGGGAAATCCTGAAGAAGCTCCTGGCTCTTAGCTTCAGCCTAACTCAATCCTGGTTCATTGAGGCCATTTGGGGAGTGAACTAGCAAATGGAAGACCTCTCTCTCTCTCTCTCTCTCTCTCTCTCTCTTATTCTAATTCTGCCTTCAATTAAATAGAGTAGATCTTTAAAAAATATGCTCAAAGCCCTGCTTTTTATAAGTGTTTAGTGTCATCTTTGCAAGGCCAACTCTGATCTTTCTTTTTACCTTTACACATTCCTCTCCAACAAGATTTTATAAATTGAGATGGCTTCAGCATCTCCTTAATATAAATTCCACTCTGTCATAGGAAATGGAAAGTAGCTTTTAGCTCATTGGTGCAGCATCAATTCAGTTTCATTATGGCTAACTTTCAGATCATTCATTACCTACCTTCTCTCTGACCAAATCTCTATTACAGTTAATGGGTCCTAGTCATGTCTCTTATGGCCAAGTCATTATGTTAGTACAAGAAAAAGTATACTACTGCTGAGTATTAACTTTCATCAGAAACACCTGAATGCTGTGTTCTGGATGCATTCTATGAATTTTACTCAATATTTGTTGATGGAACTTAAGTGTGAATTGCTCATCTAGTTGCAAGCTTTTTTTGAATCACCCCTTACCCTACTTCTATAGATTTATGAGTTTCACATACCATTTTTTTCTTGGTCTAGTAAAATCACAAGTTAGTAATCCATTATAATTCTCGATTTCCCCATCACAGATTGTACAAACCAACCTGGGTATCAAAAGTGGTTTGAATATGTGCACATTTGCTCTTCAGAGAAAAGTGAAAGAGAACTTAATAGAAAAGTTTTTGAGTTTCTAATATAGTCATGTTTCAATGAAAACAAATATATTATCCATGAAGACCCAACTTCAAACATGAAAAAAAAAACTTTTTATCACAACTTCATCAGCAAGTTGTTATGAGAAGATGCATACAGTATGATACCACAGTGATTATTAGTTTTAATTTTATTTCAGAGACACAAGCATAAAGAGATTCTAGAAAACCCTTGTGTGCTTAGAAGGTAGATATAGGATTAGAACATTATGGGTGTCTGCTAGATAACAAATGATAAATCTGAGGATGCAAGTAAATGTGAGTCAATAAACTTTAGTCAAATCTTACGGTGTCACAGATTGGAAACTAAAATTAATATTATATTTGATGTATTTTTATGAAAAGAGCATAGCAATGTATGACATGGGTAATTAAAGCTAATCAATGTTTGTTTGCCTATGCTTAGCAAATTTGCTACTGATAGATCAAACATAATTGGTAACTAAGGTAGAATCTCACATGGCAATAGAGGAAAAGAAATTAGAATGAGAATACGCTCTGAGAACATAAACTTGTGTTACTGAGGCCCACTAGGAAGTTTATGGGCTGAAGAGATAATATCATCAAATGGATTTTAAAGTGTTCGACTCAAGAGACGAATAAAGACCCTAAATTGTTTGTTGTGCTTGGTACTGCCTATGGCTTTAGAAAACAGAGATCAATAAAAGAAGCAAACAACCAGGGAAAGAATCAGTGGGATTGTTAAGGAATTTAAGTAGAAAGTTAGTGACAGATGAAGTTTGTAGTGCTATAGAAAAGCAAAGAAAGAAAAACAGCTTCTGTATTTAATATATTCACAAATGTTGGGATCTTGAAAATACTGTAGCTCCTCTTGTGTGCCGTACACTCAATTTCTTTTTCAAGGCAATAGAGTATAAATTATATGATATTAAAAACCTTATCTATATGATCACTGGAAATGTTAGAAGGAAGAGTATCAGGGCACAGGCTAGTTCACCGCCATAAACTTCCATGAAAGAATAATGAGCTCAGTACCTCTTTCCCTCTTGGTTCAGCTCTGCAGCTGAAACATTGTTCCTGTTATGGCTGGCAGCTGATTCAAGCTGCTGATTGCTGAAGTTTCCCATCAGAAAATCTGTGTCTAATGCCCTGGTGGGTTCCCAGGAATCACCCATGCCAAGAGCATTTTGATTCTACAGAAGGAAAGGAGTGAAAACTATATTGAAAAATTATTCTTCTCATGGTGAACAAAGCCAAGTGATTCATACACTCTAATGAAGTGTTGATTCAAACCATCTAATGAACCAGAGACCAGGAAAAGATATGACCATTCTCAGAAGCACAATTCAGAGATATTAAGAAGTAAATTGCTTATCTAATTCATGTAATATCAACTATCTTTCCTTTTCATAAAACAAATTTTTTAGCTTTCTGATTTCTATTTTCAATATTTCCTTGTTTCTACTCATATTGCTTTCAATTCACAAAACTGGCTCTCCTCCAGGAGTGATATTATGTCCTTATCTTCATTTTCTTTTCTTTTTTTTTTTTTTTTTTTTGGCATGATAACAACATTTGTCACAATGGATCACTCATTCATAAAACACTCCCTTAGTTTTTCTTTTTTTAAAGATTTATTTATTTATTTGAAAGAGTTACACAGAAAGGAGAGAGAAAGTCTTCCATCCGATGGTTTACTCCCCAGTTGGCTGCAACGGCCGGAGCTGTGTCGATCCGAAGCCGGGAGCCAGGAGCTTCTTCTGGGTATCCCACAAGGGTGCAAGGGCCCAAGGACTTGGGCCATCTTCCACTGCTTCCCAGTCCATAGCAGAGAGCTGGATCGGAAGTGGAACAGCAGGGTCTTGAACCGGCACCCATATGGGATGTTGGCACTTCAGGCATTAACCTACTATGCCACAGTGCCGGATCCAGTTTTTGCTTTTAAATATGTAATTCATTTATTTATTTGAAAGGCAGGTGACAGAGATAAAACTAAAAGAGATACATAAAGAAGTTTTCCATCCACTGATTCACTCCCTAAATCTGCAGCAACAGGGCTAAGACAGGCCCAAGCCAGAAGCTAGGAACCCCATCCTACATGGATGGCAGAACATGAACTTCTACTCCTGCATCATGGCAGAAACCCAAGTATTCGGGCCATCATCCACTGCTTCCCAGGCAAATTAGCAGGGAACTGGATTGTAAGTACAGAACAGCCAGACTAGAACCAGGTTCTCCAATATGGTATGTGGGCATTCCAAGAAATAGCCAGTTGAGGAAATGAACTTGGGAAAATGATATGTATCAAGTTACCTTGCCCCCTTATATCTGTGCTCCCACATCTCTGCTTCTATGGGAACCACTATCATAGTAACCAACAGGTCCACCACCTGAATTAGTTACCCATAACTGTTTTATAACGGTTTGACTTTGTGCCACTTTTGTCTACAAGTTGACATAAAAAGCTTAGACACATGGTTGGGTGCATATACCTCACTGTACTCCAGTCAGTGGCCATGGATTGGCAGTTGTTTTCACGTGTATATTTTGCCTTCCTGTGCAAATAAAGAGGTATGAACTTGCACAAGGCTTCAAAATTGTTCTTTGACCTGTCTGAACCCAGACCTATTTTCTCAGGAGAAAAACTCCTCAATCACACAGCCCAACCCAACCACAAGACCTGATCCTACCATTTCCTTAGGAATAAACATTATTCTCTCTTGGATATCTGCTGGGATAACAATACTAAGAATCGTTTGCCAGCGTCCTGAGCTCTCTGACTTTCAGTAGGGGAGAGTCTCGGTGTTTCAATAGGAATGAGGATGATCCCGGTTTTGTATCACATCAAAGAAGAATTTCCACGTGGACAGAGACAATGAGCAAAGCAATATTTATTGAAAGCAAAAAGCCTTCTGCCACAGCATTCAGAAGGAGGGCTCCAAGGGAGAAGCTACCAAAAAAACTTGCCAGTGCTGGATCTTTTACTGACAAAATGGCTCTCTTCCTGAAAATCAAATCTAGAATTAACCAATCATGGCAGGAGCAGAACATTAGCTAATCAGAAGTCAGGAGTTGCAATCCTTATTAGCCCATCTAACACCTCACACTCCCATCTATTTCATTCCCCACCTCAGAAGAATGGGGCCTAAGTGCCATTAGGGGTATAGAGTTACGACTGCTCTGGCTACTTCATAGTGAAAAGGAGTGTTAGTGGGGGATGGCAGCAGAGCAAACCCTTTGAAGGTCAATCTAAGGGTCCCTGGTAGAATGAAGATTTTCTTGAGGGTTTCATCTGGAATACCATCTGGAGATAAATGGCTTCTAATTGGATAATCCGAGAGGGTCCAAATCCTATAAGATACTTTATTATACATCATAGGGGAGGTTCCTTCAAAGAGATGTTTAACACGTTTGAAGCTAGATGGGTCCACAAATTTCCAGTAGACATTGAGAATTTGGTCTGGTGATGTCACTTACAGATATGTTTGTCATTAAGTAGGTGATGATAGTAAGACCTCCCACCCCCATCACACAGCTATATATCCCTACTATAAAACACTGTGCTTGCCACCTTTAAGGTTATCTAGGTCGACTGGGTCAGGAATTGCTCCCTTATAATTGTGTCCTTCTATAGAATCAAGGTCTAATTGAGATATATTTCTTTAAAGTCTCCCTCAGGTATTCCATTTCTGTGGCCCTTAATTGATCTGGGATATTTTAAAGTAATTTATGGAGTTGATTCTGGTTCTCTTTAGGTCCTCTATTGACACAGGCAATAAGATACCTACTTCTCCAATCATCTGCAGGATTTTTAGGATCCAAGTTTGGGTCATTCTGGGGGACTGTTGTCCAATGGGAATGGCACTCCCTGCTCATAGATTTTAATTTTAGGATCATGTCCATACATACAATGCATCCCCAGATTCCTCTGCCACCTATATCACTGCAAGCTTTTGTGATCTTGTTAGAATTTGCCAGAGGAGCAGAATTACAACCTTCCAGATTAACTCATACACCTGTGTTAACTTCCGGAAAGCCTATATGTAATGATTTGGCTCATCTGTGAAGCTACCCAGATCTCCTTTAATCTGTCTCAGGTCTGGCAGAGAAAAAGGTACTCAGACCTGAATATGTCCCTGTCATACAGGCCTTTGCTGAAAAGGTTATAAATTGGCATGAAGCTCAAAGTAACTGAAAATTTGGGGTAAGGAGGACAAATAGGAGGAATGGGTAGATTACAGGGAGGTCATTGTGGTCCTGGAAAAGACAGGGCCACCACAATAGTTGAATCAATCCAACAAGTTTTATAGAGTTCTGGATTGTCTCTTAGTGCAAATAAAACATGGACATAAGGGCCTCAACCCACTTCCTTGCTTTTTGACAGAGGAAATCTAGTTAGAGAATGGTACTGTAATTTATACTTCCCTCTGGAGGCGAAATTTCTCCATCCACTAGTTAGTAACCCATCCAGGCAGTGGTACAAAAAGACCATGTTTTTTCTTTAAGTTCTGGGAGGTCAAAGGAATCTCAGTGTCTGAGGACGCATCCCAAAGGAATGCCTGCTGTGGATAATTTGTTTCCCATGTGTAAGGAGAGGATGAAAAATGAATTCAGCCCATCAGCTTTTATCTCTCTTGAATTTGAGACATCTCTCAAACCCTCTTGCTGCCTGTGATGTCCAGATGTGCACTGAAGCCCACAGGAAAGGGAGGAGGATTCCACTGAGACTAGCAAATATTACTCACACTTTCTCTTCCTTCCTCACCTGTAACCTGGGACATATATTTGGCAGAACAACTCACACTGAGAACATGCTAGAACTGGGACTCCTGCCTTGTGCAAAATTGCTCATTTGCACCCACACATGAAGAGAAACAATTTCTTACACCTCCTAACCTTGAGCCATATCTTATAGGCCTGAATTTGAATAGGTGCCTTCATGATGAGAACCTTAAAAAAGGTGTCTCAAGCTAGATTTTGGAGGGAAGGCAATAAGTCCTGGTCATAACTCGGGCTGATGACTAAGCAGGTAAAGGAATAAAGGTGCACATGGGAGAATAAAATTTCTCCCTGCTACATCTAGGGTATAGACCATATAGAAAGGACCTGATGGAGGTGGATCAGAGAGAGGAAGAGACCTGAGAGGGAGGATGGAGGACAGCAGAGAATGCTAAAGGAACTGTCTCCAGAAGTCCACATTATGAGGGGATCTATGGCTAAAGAGATGACTACTTGGAAAAGGTCACCTGTTTCTGCAAAATAGGGATACCTACATTCTGACTGAAAAACAACCAGATGTCTAGGGAAATACCAACTAATGGGACAAGCAATTCTTATTTTTAATAAGTGAGAAGAGCAAGTAGGAAAAGAGTGTCCAGAAACCACAGTGCGATAAGGCAAGCAGAAAAAGAAAGGGATATCTGGGGAGATTGAGGCTGTCCAAAAAAAACAGAAGCAAAAGTAGCCAGCTTGCTCATCCATCTGACACGGTGATCAGATGTTGATCTAAGATTCAAGTTGAATCCTCGTCACAGCTCCAAATTGTTGCAGGATGGTGAAGGTGATATGTCCTTGTCTCACACTGAAGATTTTCCACATGGACAAGGACAGTGTGCAAAGCAAGATTTATTGAAGGTGAGAAACTTCCTGCTGCAGCAGTCAGGAGGGGAGCTCCAAGGGAGGAGTTGCCAAAGAAGCTTGCCAGTACTGGCTCTTTTATACACAAAGTAATTGTCTCTGATTGACCCTTTTCTTTACCAATCATTAGGAGGAGCAGAGTGACAGCCAATCAGAAGGTAGAGATTGCAAACCTGCTTAGCCTTGGTAACTAAGTGCAGTTAACTAATATAACTGACTTCCAACTGACCTAACTGCCCTTTAGCGCACCCAACACCGCCCACTCCTACATCTTTCATTCTTCAGGACTCCGTACTTAGAAATAATCTGTGTTTAAACAAGCCCAGTGTTAGTCCATCCAGTCACATGGCTTTAAAATCTATTTTATGATCATTCAGAAAATGTGCACCTCCAGACTACTTTCCTGTACTTGTGTATACTTAGTTGCTTAATACACTTTGCATATCAAATGTAATACCTATAAATCTAAACACAAATTCTGTTCTGTCTATGGCCTTTCCTGTCTCAACTAACATGTCCATCTTTCAATTGCTCAATTTAATGCCACCTTTGACACATTTTCATAACCAACATTTTTTAGTATTAGATAAACTTCCAAAAAATATCCAGGATCTTATTACTTCTCATGACTTCCAGTAGAATGTCATGGTTCATTTGCTTCTTTTCCTTGCTTGGATTACTGCAACTCTTCTAATAAATTTCCTTCATTCTATCTTCATCTCCCTACAGTTGATTCTCATCTCAGCAGCAAGAATTCAACCTTTTAATTTTTCCAGTTGTGCTACTTTCCCTTAGTCAAAACTTCACAGGTCTTCCAGTTTAATTTGTAGCACATTCTAACATCGTTATATGCAATTTGTTCTACTATTCTCCAATTCTGCCTTTTGACTGCTTGTTTCTTGAGTTGCATAGCCCACCTTACACTATTCAAATTCTCCAAAGGAATAATTTCCATCTGATCAAAATAATTTTCTAGAGACATTTACATGGCCTAGATTCTATGATCCCTCAAGTATTAGTACCAGAAGGCCTTATCTGAGAATACCACTTCCACCAACCTTAGTAACATCTGATAGGCTACTTATCCATATATTTATGTCTGTATTCTCTATTGCTAGCACCAAAACTGAATTCTGGAAGGCAATTTTTTTTTTAGTTATTTCCCCACTACTTTGATATTTTCAGAACCAAGAAATCTACTTAACATATAATAAAGTCTATAAAAGTGGCTTATTCAATGAATGAAAATATTAATCAATGAATATCTAACTAGCTCAAGAGTAAAAATATTCACTTTCTTCATCCATATTTTTAAGTTCTATACTAAAGCTTTTAAAATTAAAACACTATTTTATTAGATGCTTCATGTATATGCAAAAAAAGAACTGAGAAAAGTGTAACAAATTAGTACTATTTTATCTTCTATTCAAAGAGGTTTTAGAATAGCACTTCTATACTTTAACATATATTCTTCTCTTGAATTAAATTACCTTTGCTAAACTATAAAGTAACTACTGTTCTGACTTCCATTATTATCACTCTATCATTTTCCTTTATAGCTTTGTGTGTGTCTGTGTATATGCATACATATCTTAGCCTTTAAAATTTTAGTTTTATTTTTTCGGCTTTGTGTAAATGAAATTATATGTTATACATTTTCTTCAACTGTCTTATTTAATTCAACATGTTCACAGATTTGTTTATCAATTAATGGTTTTCTGTAATATTTGATATCTTTTTTATATCACACACTATTTGATGTTCTTAGAGTATGTCAATGAATAAATCAAACATTCTACAGTCATAAGTATCTCGTTTTGATGGAGGAAATAAATAATAAGTAGTAAATGTAAATAAGCAAAAGAATGAAAGTAAATATTTTATGTAAGGTGAAAATTACAGAGGAACACATGCAATAGAGCAAGAAATGGGCAATCAGCAGCCCAATGGAGGCAAAGTGGGGAGAGGAGGCTTGGCTGTATTTAAATAGGGTAACCAAAAGTGACCTCATTGCAAAGATGGCTGTGAGCAAAGAATTGAAGAAAGTGAGGAGGATGGAGATAAGAGTGTGGACTTGTAAAGGAAGGCCAAGCCAAACAGCAGAAACAGCTAGAATAAATGCTTTGAGGCAGAAAGTGATTATTGTGTTTGAGGAATGTCAGGAAGGCCTCTATGGTGCAGGAAAGTAAACAATGAGATCATGAGATGAAGTCAGAGATTTATCGCAACCCAGGGCCACAAAATTTTTCGAGCCACTGTAAATACATTACCTTTTTCTGCAAAGGAAAAAGAGAGACACTGCAGTATTTTGAAATATGTGCCTTATGGCTTAAAAACAATGATATTATCTGCCGTATATTTTAAAAGTATTCTTTTGTTACTACAGGAAAATAAATGGTAGGAGACAATGATAAAGGTTAGAGAGCAGTTTACAGTGCACCTCAGTATCATGACAGAATTTCTTGTAAATTGAATGTTTGTACACGTGAAAGAATGATAATTCAGAAAGAATTCCAAAGGTTTTCTCTGAGTAACTGCAAGAATGTAACTTCCACCAAATGAGGCAGATATGCCTTTCATATTTAACTTTGGCTTCTGTAGAAGAAAGACAGATCATAGAAAATCAGAGAGGCCTATCACAAACCCAATTAGTATGCGTCTCCAATTGCATTTGCTCCTCAATGGAGACAGTGAATATAATCCTTGAAATCTGAAAAGTAAGCTATCAAGCTGATTAATGCATGCATTTTCCCCTTCAACACCAGCAAACAAAGGGAATCAGAATTCACTTTTCAAATGGCATATTAGAACTACACTGTTTTGCCATGAGGTTTCATCAATTCCTGGGTTAGGCTCCATAATTTAGCTCTTTGAGAATCTTAATTATCTTGTTTCCTACAGGAAATCAGGCTAGTGCATTGCATTGATAGAATGCAATGATTAATACCTAACAGGTATCTTAGATATCTTGAAAGGCACTTGTATGCCAGACAATGAAAAACAAACTGTGGGATTTTTAGATGCTTGTCATTGAAATATATATACACACACATATATATATATATATTATACATATATCTTATATAAATAAAATATATCATATATATATATATATATTCTACCTGTTCAATTGTCTTGAGCCTCTTGGAATACCCTATTCAAAAAGTAAGATAAGTTACATCATGGACTCTATAACTCTCAGAAAAATACATAAAGTGCCTGCTAGAGTAATTTGGATTTGTAGATGACACGCATTATTCAGCTGATACACGTATTTGGAAATGCTACTCCAATCAATTTTCTTAGTAACCCATGAGACTGAAAGCTTTGAGTGGGACTCAGAGCAATGTAAACTCTTGGGCTGATTCAGGCTGTAGTGCAAGAAGTGTTTAACATGCTATCTGAATACTCTGCAGTGTAGACCATAGGAGGAAAATACATGCCCTCTGAGTTCATGTTGAAATAAGTGCTATATTATTCACCAAGCCACCCAGCTGGGCATCCTTGGGTTTATGTGGATGAATCATACAGAAGTAGCTTAGGCAAGAAGTAAAAAAAATATCTGCTTCAAATATTGATACTCAGAATGAGTGAGGAAACACTCAATGATGATGTGTACAAAATGACTTATCCTGTCAATAGCACTCTTTTTCACTAACAACCTCAATGCTTGCTTATTGGTCTCATTAAGGAAGAGGTCAAAACAAATGTTCTGACTGCATTTTTCAATAACTTCTTTCCTCATTGCCCATATGTGATCTGGCTGCAGACATAAGGACAGCTTTATCTGTAAGGGGCAAAGAAAAATGTCCATCCACCTGGTGAAAAGTCAATTATGTTAGATCTCTTCTATCAAAGAGAAGACAGCAGATAGAATTTTCCTCGGCGGAGTAGATATTTATGTTGGGTATTGAAAGAGTTTCCCTGCTATTTCTATCAGAAACAACTGTTGAGAAATTAGCAAGCTTCTTTATTACTATAATGTGTTGGTAATAAATGTGTTTCTCTGACTAACGAGTCTAGCATAGTGAGAGAAGAAAGGAAGTGGGATGATATGGTATTTGATGATCATTCCCTATTATATATCCCATCACCCAAAAGTGACCAAGCAAAGAATTGCAAAATGAAATATCAAAAACTCAGTTATGGCTCTAGCTGGAAGACAAAACTTTATGAAGTTCAAATAATATGAAGGCATTTCAGAAATTTAGTGTAATAAAACATAAATTCAATTTGGCACAAACAATTTCAGACTATGGAGAGGATACAGGTTATATGATACTGTCTCCTTTTTAGAAAAAAAATAGAAATTCAAAGACAAAATGGGAAATTATATACCTGATTATTTCAATTATTGATCCACAAAAGCTGTTAAATTAAGTTTACACACTATGTGCTCTGCCATTTCTTTTTAACATATTGAGAAAATTTTGTTTATTTTTCTCCTTTAAAATGATTGACTTTTGTATTTAAGTGTTACATAGTTTTAAGGATTAAATGTCTATACCTATTCTCAACCTAAATCTTATAATCTCGCCAATGTAACTTCTATAATTTAATCATTTATCTGTATAAGTGAGATTGGTCAATCCTTCCCACTTTTTTTGTATTTCATTTGTTGGAATTTTTACTCTTAAGTAACACTAGACTCCTAAAATGAGTTGAGAAATGTTTTTCGTTTGCCATTCTCCATTGAACTATAATCCCTCCAGAGTTTGTAATTTTTTTTTTTTTTTTTTGACAGGCAGAGTGGACAGTGAGAGAGAGAGACAGAGAGAAAGGTCTTCCTTTTGCCGTTGGTTCACCCTCCAATGGCCGCCGCAGCCAGCGCGCTGCGGCCGGCTCACCGCGCTGATCCGATGGCAGGAGCCAAGAGCCAGGTGCTTTTCCTGGTCTCCCATGGGGTGCAGGGCCCAAGCACCTGGGCCATCCTCCACTGCACTCCCTGGCCACAGCAGAGAGCTGGCCTGGAAGAGGGGCAACCGGGACAGAATCCGGCGCCCCAACCGGGACTAGAACCCGGTGTGCCGGCGCCGCTAGGCGGAGGATTAGCCTAGTGAGCCGCGGCGCTGTTTGTTTAGTTCATCAGGATTATCTTAAATTCTTACTATAATTTATAATTGGGTTATTAAATTTTTCCGCTATTCTTTGTTCTGTCTAGGAATTTGTTATCAATGTTAAAATCTCTCAGATTTGTTGACATATCATTAAATACAATAGCCCCTTACATCTCAAATCTCTACTTCATAAGTTGGTATTCCTCTTTTTATTTTTAATTTCACCTTATGTCCGATGCATATTTTGCTCTGCCAAATATGTTCTAGCTACCTGACATTCAAAACATTCACATACACAAACACATATCTATTGTCTTGATGTAATACCAAAACTAAAATATTATTTCTTGCATTTAGCAAATACCTTTAAAAGATAGAATGCATTGCTGGATTATATATTAATCCTATTTTTAATTTCTTGAGGAAACTTCAAACTGTTTCCTGTTGTGGCCACACCATCCATATTCTTATCAACAGTGTATAAATTCCAATTTTTCCACATCCTTACTAACATTTGTCATCTTTTATCATTTTGAAAATATCTGTATTACCACGTATGAAGTGATATTTCATAATAGTTTTAATCTGCATTTCCCTGATGATAAGCAATGATGAATGCCCTATCAGATATACACTGATTATTTTTATATCTTACTTTAAGAGGTGCCAATTGAATGTCCTTTGCTCATTATTAATCATGTTACTTCAGATTATTTGATATTGACCTGGAGAAGATCTTATATATTCTGGTTATTAACTCCCTATCAGATGGAAAAAACTTGCAAATAATTCCTCCCATATTATTGGTTGCCTTTTTCTTAAATATTTATTTATTTGAAAGGCAGAGTTACAGACTGGCAGAGGCAGAGAGAGAGGGAGTCTTCCACCCACTGGTTCACTCCCCAAGTGGGCGTGATGGCTGGAGCTGGGCCTATCCAAAGCCAGGAGACAGGAGCTTCTTTAGGGTCTCCCATGCAGGTGCAGAAAGCCCATCCGTAATCCATTTAGAGACAGACCTCTTTCTACCTTAGAAGTATATAAACTTTCTAGCCGGCGCCGTGGCTCAATAGGCTAATCCTCCACCTTGCGGCGCCGGCACACCGGGTTCTAGTCCCGGTTGGGGCGCCGGATTAAGTCCCGGTTGCCCCTCTTCCAGGCCAGCTCTCTGCTATGGCCAGGGAGTGCAGTGGAGGATGGCCCAGGTGCTTGGGCCCTGCACCCCATGGGAGACCAGGAAAAGCACCTGGATCCTGGCTCCTGCCATCGGATCAGCGCGGTGCGCCGGCTGCAGCGGCGGCCATTGGAGGGTGAACCAACGGCAAAAGGGAAGACCTTTCTCTAAAAAAAAAAAAAAAAAAAAAAAAAAAAAAAAGTATATAAACTTTCTAAGGCTTAACGTCCTGCTATGCTTCGTATGTGCCCCCTCCAATCTTCAGGTGTTTTCACTGTGATAGGGTAACGACTTGAGGTCTTTAAGGGGTGATTTAGGCCTCATCAACAGGATTCAAGACTTTGCAAAAGAGACTTCCCTCACATTTTCTTGTTTTTTTTTCTAATGTTCTTCTCTGATGCGAGTTCCCAGCAAGAAAACACTCATCTGATGCAAGCACCTTGACTACAGACTTCCAAATCATCAGAACTGTGAGAAACAAATGTTTGTTCTTGATAGATTTCTCAGTCTCCGGTGTTCCACTATAGCTGCACAAAACAAGTTAAGATATGCCCTGATGACTTTCAAAATAACTTTTGCTTGTCAGTTGAGAGGGTCTATTAGATAGCACTTTAAATTTGGGGACATGATCTTAGCCCAATGAGGCCATGTTTTATTTTGAATAACTTTTTCTGGACAGAAAATGTAGAATAGAAACAGATTTATTTCATGCACAAAAATATAGAGTTTTCTATAATTCCTGGAATTTTTTAGCTCCTTTAACTTTAGTTTATCTCTGCCTTCTCAAACCTTATCTTACAAAACCATAAGAACCCAACTGACAGTTTTGATAGCCTATGTTATAAGAATTAATTAGATATAATTTTAAAATACTAAGAGAGCTGAAATTGCATATTGAGGCAATTGTGCAATTCCATTTAGCTTCCCTCTAATGTGAAAATCAATAAAATATTTAAAACATATGTATAATGAAGGAAATTTAGGCAGGGTGGTTTTGTTTTAATCTCAGAGAAAATGTGTTCTAAAAGTGTTCTCATTGGGAATACAATAACTGTATTTATATAATCATGAAAAGAAATAAATGCATTGATGGTCATAAAACTCTCTTGATAGTCGGGCACTGTTAATTTAAAAGTAGGAAGGCAGGGATTAAAGTTAATGAGGGGGTGCACCTCCATGCAATTTAGTTAAACTGTTTAACACAAAAGCTGGTGGAAATATGGAAAGAGAGTACCAGAGGGAGCAATAGAAGAAAAGGCTGTAAATCAGTCTATGAAAAAGAAAAGAGAAAAACAGAACATGGTTTTAGAGGAAATGAGAATCACATAGTTCCATCATTTGATAGATTAGAGCAATCAAAGGGATGAGAATTGCCAAGTGCAGTCATTTGATAGATTGGAGAAATCACAATGAAGACATAAAGGTAAATTTGTATTTCTCATGAGGGCAATCAAAGTGGATTATTAGGTACTCCCATGGCTGTTAAATATTATGTTGACTTTAATTCTTCCCTGGGTGCCTGAGAATGTGTCTTTTTCTGATCATAGAAAGAGCAAAGTTACTTCCATACCTTTATTTTTTTTCCCCAGAATGCCTGGCAATCAAAAGTATATTACTCTGTAGGAGTGAATAGCCATTTTCAGTGTTAGTAGTTACTAGAGCAGCAATAAAATTTTCACTACCCACACAGAGTAAATTGAGTAGAAGCTGGACGAGACCCTCAGGTAGCAGTAGTGAAGTAACTTGCAAGAATGCTTTCATTCCATTCCTTCTTTTACTTGTTTATTCATTTATTTCAATACCATCACATGCCTTCTATGAAACTATTTTATTCTGCTACAATTCAATGGTTAAATGCTAAAGTTTGAATATGGGGGCAGTACTGTGTATAGTAGGTAAAGCTACCACCTGCAGTGCCAGCATCCCATGTGGGCACAAGTTCAAATCCCCAGGGCTTCACTTCTGATCCACCTCCCTGCTAATGCAGCTGGGAAAGCAGCGAAAGATGACCCAAGTCCTTGGGCTCCTGCACCCATGTGGGAGACCCAGAAGAAGCTCCTGGCTTCCGATAGGCCCAGCTCCTGATGTTGTGGCCATTGTGGAATGAATCAATGGATGAAAGAATTCTCTCTCTCTCACTCTTGCTCTCGCTGGTTCTCTGTAACTCTCCTTTCAAATAAATAAAAAAAGCTTCAAAAAGTTGAATATGGAGAATGAATAGTGGTTTTCAAGAATCTTGAAAGATTTTCAAGGCTTTATCTAGGCTTTTCACACAGGCTTTTTAATATCTGACATATACCACCTATAAGATGTATTTATGTGACATCAAAATTTATTTTTTAATTCTAATTGCACTTTATTTTAAAATAGCTGGTCTTGTATTAATAAGAATAATTTATGAAGACTAAGCCGGAAGCAGTTGCATAGCAAAACTCTGGGGTCCTATGGCCAGAGGAAAGCTGGAAAGTAGAATTCTGTAGAACCTTATAGAATCAATAACATTTGCACTGCAACAAGATTTTATGAGGTCATACTTAATCTGAAAGCAGTTCATTTTCTATCACAAGAGAATGTAGACTATAAAACTACTCCCATTGTGAGACAGACAGGAGACTGAAGATAAAAAGAGTTACAATGAAGTAGAGTTACATGGAGATTGTCCATTCTCAGCTAAGAAGAGTACTCCAATAACAAGAATATTCTGATCATGGATAGAGAAAACACTCCACTTCCATTATCCTAAAAATTACAATTAAAGAATACAATATTTCATAGAATTGAATAGGTGTAAATTGTATTTAAGGAGTCAATACTGAACAATACCAAAGAGACAGAATTTTTTTCTGACTGCTTGGGAAATCTCTACATGTGGAAGCAATAATTTTGAAACAGACTAACAAATGAAAATATGATTATAATAAACACAAGGAAGTTAAAATGGGAAAAATAGAAGCACTTGTGTCACCACATATGACTAAATGTTTTACCAGTGCTGATGAAGAAGGATTAAACAATGACTAATGTTCCATGTCATTTATGTCATTATGATTAATGTTTGCTCATTTCCATATGGTTCATTTTAACTTTTGGGCCTGTATATCTCACTATATACTTTATTCAAAATGTACATCTTTGACTAAACTACCATGCTGATTTGATAAATATATTGACCACGTTAATTTGAGCTGGAAACCAGGTCCATATTTACTGCCTAATCTGTCAACCAAAGTGTGCATCTCTTTCATATACTTATGCCTTCTGAAGGCTTTTATCCATCAGCATATATTTTGCTTACTCGGTTTCAAACTCACATGTTTTTTCTTAGATAAAAGCTGAGAAAGTTTATTGGTCTTCTGAATCTACTGACATATCAATATGAACAACATACAGAATATCTTATGTTATTTTTTCTTTTTTAAAAGAAGATTTATTTATTTATTTGAAAGTCTGAGTTATACAGAAGAAGTAGAGGCAGAGAGAGAGAGGTCCTCCACCCATTGGTTCACTCCCCAGTTGGCCGCAGCGGCCTGAGCTGTACCAATCCGAAGCCAGGAGTGAGGAGCTTTCTCCAGGTCTCCCACATGGGTGCAGAGGCTCGAGGACTTGAGCCATCCTCCACTATTTTCCCAGGACACAGCAGAGAGCTGGATCAGAAATGGAGCAGCCGGGACTCGAACTGGCACCCATATGGGATACTGGCCCTGCAGGAGGTGGCTTTACCTACTATGCCACAGCACAGGCCCCATTTTTTCTTTTTTTAAAAATGTATTTGAAAGGCAGAGTTTCAGAGAGAGGAGGACACACACACACGCACAATCTTCTATCTGCTGGCTCACCTCCCAAATGGCTGAAATAGCCTGGGCTGGTTCAGGCCAAGTGGAACCCAGAACTTTCCTCCAGGTCTCCCACATGCATGCAGGGGCCCAAGCACTTGGGCCATCTACCATTGCTTTCCCAAGCACATTAGCAGGAAGCTGGATCAAATATAGAACAGCCGATTCTCAAGAGAGAGGGCTTAACTTGCTTTTCCACAACTCCAGCCCCTTCTGTTACTCTGGACATGAGTCTTGCAATAAGCCAATTAATTATGTTTGCTTGTTTTTTATTGCCTAATATGGGGAAATTGTTCATTTTATAGATCGAAGCAACTGAACTTTTTTGTATTTGTAATTTTAAAAACAGTATGGCTAATGCTACTAGTTTTAAGAGCAGGAATATATGAAGTAAACAACTAAAAGTTCCCAAAGCTGACATTTTGATGCAAGAGTTTGATTCCCTGTTTCCAATGCTGGTATCCCATATGAGCACTGGTTCGAGTCCTGGATCATCTACTTCTGATCCAGCTCCTTACTAAAGTACCTGAGAGAGTAGCAGAAGATGGCCTAATTAGTTGGGCTCTGAATAGGATGAAGTTTGAGGCTCCTGACATTGGTCTATCCCAGTCCTTGCCATTGTGACTCTTTGAGGAGTAACCAGCAGATGTAATATCTTCTCGCTGTCACTACCTTTCTCTCTGTGACACTGCCTTTCAAAACAAACAAAAAAAAATGGAAAGAAAGAAAGTTTAAAATAAGAAAAAAAGTAAAAGTTCCAAAGGTCGCTAAACATTCTTGTTTATTTTCTCAGAATTGACTTCTTAAGATGTGTTCATGCACATTCTTCAAGCCTATTATCACCCATTATAATTTTAATTCCATTTTACAGATGAAAGAACTGAGTCATAAAGAGATTAAGTAACTGGCCCAAAGTCACTTTTTTAATGCCCTGGTGGAGCAGGGCATTAAGTAGAAATAAATAGCTGATATGAAACCAATAGTTTTATACCAACATTTAGTCACTGTCCATTTTACTTATTTTATGTATATTACTTAACTTATGCTATTCTTAATGTTATGTGGCATGAACTTTACACTTAACATGTTTTTCTTATGTCTGTATAAAATAGTTTTGTTTAACATCATCATGCTATTTCAAAATAAGAATTCACTATGTTTTATTTCACTAAAAAATAACAGTGGTGGGTGGTAGACACAAGAGTGAAGACTGCTTATTTTTTTTTATTATTATTATTTTTTGACAGGCAGAGTGGATAGTGAGAGAGAGAGACAGAGAGAAAGGTCTTCCTTTTCCGTTGATTCACCCTCCAATGGCTGCCGCGGCCGGCGTGCTGCGGCTGGCGCCCCGCGCTGATCTGATGGCAGGAGCCAGGTGCTTCTCCTGGTCTTCCATGGGGTGCAGGGCCCAAGCACTTGGGCCATCCTCCACTGTACTCCCTGGCCACAGCAGAGAGCTGGCCTGGAAGAGGGGCAACCGGGACAGAATCCAGCGCCCCAACCGGGACTAGAACCCGACTGGGACTGCTTATTGACAGTCATATCAAATATCAGAGTACATGAGTTTTAGTCTGAGCTCTGCTGCTGATTCCAAATTCCTAGTAGTGAGTGCACGGAGAAGCAGCAGATGAGGGTACAAGTGGTTGGATCCTTGCCACCCACTGGAGACCCAGAGAGAGTTTCAGGTTCCTGGCTCTGGCCAGATCCAGCCCTGGCTGTCCTTGGAATTTCAGGAGTGAACCAGAAGATGGAAGCTCTTTCTCTGACTATCTTTGTCTCTGCCTTTCACGTAAGTTTAAATAATAAATAAGCAAGTAAAATAAGGTTATTAAGAAAGAAAGAAAGAAAAGCACATGTGACCCATGTGTCCCAGACCAGAGTACCTCGATCAGTTCCCAGCTCCTGACTCCAGGTTTCTGCTAATGCAGCTCCTAGGAGGCAGTCTTGATAGCTCAACTCACTGGATCTTCCCACTAACATGGGAGACCTGAGTTTCATTCCAGGCTCCTAGTGTCATTCTCAGCCCAGCCTTAGCAGATCTGGGGAATAAACAAAGGAGAGAAGATCTCTCTCCCTCTCTCCTCTCTCTCTCTCTCTCTCTCTCTCTCTCTCTCTCTCTCTCTCATACATCTCTTTCTCTCTGTATCTCTCTCTCCCCCGTTTCTGTTATACCATCTCTCACACAAATCCAGAAATGAACAAATATTTTTAAACATTTTATTTATTTTTAAATATTTATTTATTTGAAAGTGTTACACAGAGAGAAGGAGAGACAGAGAGAGAGAAAGAGAGAGAGAGAGAGAGAGAGAGAGAGAGTCTTCCATCCGCCGGTTCACTCCCCAATTGACCGCAATGGCTGGAGCTGCGCCAATCCAAAGCCAGGAGTCAGGAGCTTGTTCTGGGTCTCCCACATGGGTGAAGGGGTCTAAGGATTTGGGCCACCTTCCACTGCGTTCCCAGGTCATAGCAGAGCGCTGGATTGGAAGTGGAGCAGCTGCGACTCGAATTGACGCCCATATGGGATGCTGGCACTGCAGGCGGTGGATTTATCGACTATGCCAAAGCACCAGCCTCATAAACATTTTAAAAGATGAAAATCAAGATATCTTTTAGCCTAACTGGAATTTTAATTCATGAAGGTTTTTAGAGTCTGCTGATTTTTATGGCATTATTTTCAAGCCTTATTAAAGAAAATTTCTCCATGATCAATAATAATCTAAATAAAGTTCAAATTAAATCAAATATTTTCTATTGATACTGTTTGCAAAGCTTATGCTACATCTACTTAGAATGCTTTGCACAATTTAATATATAATATTTTATGTGATTTATAAATAACAGTATATCACCTCAAGATTATTTTTCCTGAATTATTAACACAGGGGAATCTAGTATTTTCTGAATCCCTTTTATATGGCTCTATTACTTCATATAGCACATTTAAAGAAAACTGTTACTTACTTGAAAGGCAGAAATATAGAGACAGAGTTCTTTTGTCCATTTATATTCACCCAGAAATACTTGTAACCGCCAGGGCCAGACTGGATGAAAGCCAGGAGCCCAGAACTCAGTCTGGGTGTCCTGTGTTTGTGGCAGGAAACCAAGTACTTAAGCCATTCCCTGCTGCCTCCCAGTGTACTTAGTTTGAAGCTGGAATCTAAAGCAGAGGCTGGTCTCACACCAAGACAATCCACTTGAGACCCAGATACCCCAGGTGATAGCTCAACCCCTGAGTCAGACCCTTGTCCCTAAATGCCATCTTTGATAGGAAGATTTCCGTAGGTCTTATAGCTACGGACACATAGAAAACAAAGTCCCAGGAAACTGAGTACTCTGCTTATGGAAAACAGTATATCCTGGAATGTAATTTACATCTACAGCTTAAAATAAATTGCTTGATTTAATCAATTTTACTGCTTACCTAGAATTTGAACTTTAATGTTGAGAATCTTAATATAATAACCTAGAAGCAGCAGTCAGAATAATTTGGAATTATATAAACTCATTTTTAAGTCCATAAATGAACCTTTATTTTGCTTTCAGGAAGATGTTTCTACCTCCTCTATCATTCTTCCTTTTGAGAATTTAAATAATTTTAGTATCTGGTTTCAAATTTGTCCAAGTAGACAATAATTTAAATGGAACCATCATCACATAGTCCATTATATCCATAGCAATAACAAGACAAAGAAAGATTATAAATTAATTTTAAAATATTGAGTAGTAACATAGATTATTTCAAAGTTTATAAGAACTGGAAATAAATTTTATATAATCACAAAAGAGTACAAATAATGACTTCTCTGCCTTATCCTTAAATTGATTTTGTATGATTATTCTGGTCCCCTGGAACTTACACATAAAATGAATACAAGCTATATTATTAAATGTTCATTTTTACTGATATACTTTAATGAGTTAATTCTGTGAGAGGAAAACATTCAAGTACTAGTTTAACCCTTCTAGAGTTCAAATAGTAGGTTACATAATTTAATTTTATGACGTACAGCACTAACAAAATATATATGATGGCTCACTATCATTGCTGACATTTTTCTGCTACTGAGGTTTCTTGGCTATGTTTGGCAGTTAGTGTCAGAACCCAGTTTGATTGGTAGAGCATCCGTTTTCTACATGTCATGAGATTTTTCTACTTTAATCAGTCTTGAAATCAAATGCATTTTATTGCACCTGGAAATAAATAACACTGTGTAGCAGTTTTGTCTTAAAATAGATCATACCTCAGCTATGAACCACAGACATGTTTTAGAGATTAGTATCTTCTGTTTTGATTGGTGAAAGGTATCTAAATTTCTGAATTTGCATGAAATATGCATATGTATCCCTTAATTAAGCAGTTTTCAAAATAATTTTAGCTCTATTTAAATTATATTAATAGACCATTGCTATATCTTGTAGCAATGCAGTTGTACTTATATGAAATATTTTCTGTATTAATGGAACTGCATTACATTTTATATTTAAATGATCAAAACAGTTTTCACAGTGTATAGATTTCCAGATTCATTCATAATGCCTGTTTTTTTCTTGATGTATTTTTTAATGAATCTCTAATGAAGATCCTACAGGAAAATTAATTGAGTAAAGGAGAAAGTAAAGGTCTGATTAATTCCAAGACTTATAGCCATGCACTTTTTTGAGATTTATTTTATTTATTTGAAAGGCAGAGTTACAGAGTTATGGAGAGGTAGAGACAGAGAGATGGTCTTCCTTCTACTCATTCAGTCCCCAAATGGCTGCAACGACGGAGCTGGAAACCAGGAACAAGAAGCTTCCTCTGGGTCTCCCATGTGAGTGCAAGGGCCCAAGCACTTAGACCATCCTCCACTGTTTTTTCAGGTGCATTAGCAGGGAGCCACATTAGAGGTAGAACAGCAGGGACTCTGTGTGACAATGCCAGTCCAGCCATTCATGTTTTAAATGCTGCTACCAGTTCCTTTAGTTTGCTGATTTTTTTCCTGACTTGCTTTTTAAATATAATTTAAATGCTTACATGATATGGCATTTGTTAAGTTTTTAATAATGTAAGTAATGGTGTGAGCATTAAACATAGGAACATTAAGCAATTACATACTTCAGTTGGTCAAGGAATGATATAAAGCACATCAGACAATTTCCTTACTATACTATTATTCAAAAACACAATATATTAAAAGATAAAATAGAGGAAAAGAGTTGTTTGAATTGTTTGATATCACCTCCCTTACCATCGAGCTCCTAAAAAGGTGGTTGGTTGGTTTGTTGAAAGGAATATGAAGATTCTCAGAATTTCTGCAGAAATAAGGTCAGCACAATCATTGAAACATGGTCTTTGGCGTTAGCAAATGGAAAAGCGACTTAAGTGGTATGGGAGAAATTTTACCGGAGTGCCTATAGCCAGAGGGACATTTGGAAAATATGGAAGGAAAGCAAGATGCAAAACAACACTAAGCGTGGTTTAGACACCTCAGTCTTATATTTAGCTTAAGGGAGACAGTCAAGGGAGAAATATTTTTCATACAACAAAAATTTTGGCACAGTAAGCAGAAGTTAAGGAGAATGTAACAAAATTATTTTAGACAAAGCAGAGACAGGGATTATCAGCTAGACCAAAGTCTGTGAATATGTTAACCAGAGTCTTAAGATGAAGACAAGCTGTCAGGAATGTGGAATTCCTGTGTCTCAGAACAGGAATTCATAATCAACTCTTTCCACATCTCCAAATTGAGAGAGCAAAAAAATACTGAGGAAGTAGAAAGTCAAGAAGGTAGAACTTTCTCCTGGCAGATGAGAATTTTCAAAAATAAATATTGTTTTCCCTGTTAGGAAGAGATTAATGAGTTCATACCTGAATTATACCACCAGGACTTAAAGAGTAAAAACTCCAAATATTTTATGGCTTAAGTTTATGACTTCTTCACACCTTCCAATGAGCACTTTGTATTTGCTTTTGATTCAGTCTAAATGTTATCAGATCAAAATGAGAAAATGAGTTATTCACCGACGAATGAAATGGAAAGACATTTCCCTTATTTTTTTTTCAAAAGTATTTTCCTCATACATCTTCTTGATGCCTTTCTCTTTTTTTGGAATTTAATTAAACTTTCCTTAAGATGGATAACCTTTTTCCCTTTCAGAAGAGAAATTTTTGCCCGTTAGTCCAGCACCTCAGTCTCCCCCAGAGTAATTACGTTTTCCATGTTAACAGAATCTCAGCAGGAGCATTACCATATCTCCAGGTTCTGAAAATATTTGTTTTCCTTCATTTAAGTTTGTTATGTATTTTCTGATATTACTTTAAGTGTTTAGCATATAATTCTATTTCTTGAAGAAAGTATGTAAAGAACAGCAGTTTTACATATATTTAATGCCTATTTTGTAAAATGAGGGAATGTACACTTAATACTAATTTTTTGTATTTATTTTGGAGACAAAAGAGAAATTAAAAGAAAAAAATTCTATGGGAAATTTTATTTCACCCATTTTGGTTACTGTAGGTGCCCTGTTATCCCTGGTTTTGTTTATGTGTTTTCAGTTGCCAAGATTAAGTGCTATTCAAATATTTTTTCTCCAGCACAAAAAAGAATTAAGATATTTTGAGAGGAGAGGCCGGCTCTGTGGCTCACTAGGCTAATCCTCCGCCTGCGGCACCAGCACCCCGGGTTCTAGTTCCGGTCAGGGTGCCGGATTCTGTTCCGGTTGCTCCTCTTCCAGTCCCGCTCTCTGCTGTGGGCCAGGAGTGCAGTGGAGGGTGGCCCATGTCCTTGGGCCCTGCACCCACATGGGAGACCAGGAGGAAGCACCTGGCTCCTGGCTTCGGATCGGCGCAGCATGCTGGCCGCAACACGCTGGCCATAGCAGCCATTGCGGGGGTGAACCAATGGAAAAAGGAAGACCTTTCTATCTGTCTCTCTCTCTCTCACACTAACTTTGCCTGTTCCCCCCCCCAAAAAAAAGATATTTTGAGAGACCACATTTATATAATTTTCACTAAAATATACTGCTTTATTATTGGTTGATATTTTACTGTCTATAGTTGAGAAATAATTTTCAACAAAGGTGTATGTTTATGGAAAATAATAATACATGTAGCTTTTTTTGAAAGAAATATTTACTTTATTGAATTGCGGAACTAAGGGAGAGAGAGGGAGAGACAGAGAGAAAAGTCTTCCATTCACTAGTTCACTCCCCAAATTACTGAAACATCCTGAGCTGGGCTGATCCGAAGCCATGAGACAGAAGCTTCTTCTGGGTATCCCACATGGGTGTAGGGGCCCAAGCACTGGGGCCATCTTATACTGCTTTATCAGGCCATCAGCAGGGAGCTGGATCTGGATTGGAAGTGGAGCAGCCAGGATTCAAACTGGAGCCTATATGGGATGCCAACCCCACAGAGGGATGCCTAACCTACTATGCCATGGCGTCGACCTCAAGTACATGTAGGTTTAATATTGTCCATGGTTTCAAACACCCACTGGAGATCTTGGAATGAAGGAGAAAGGATAATTTATGCATATGATAAAACTTTCTTTGTTCAAAATAATTATCTCAGTATACAGATAAATAAAGTATTCAAAATAAAATTACCATGCAGTCAAATGAGAGTTCATTGCTGACATCACATAAGTTTTTATCTAAAATATTGGTCTGCAAGCTGTGTCAAAACAATAATCATCTGGTTATTTCTGTCCACTCCATCAGGAATCTAGTGATTTAGAGGGTTTTATTAAGTACAAAACACTTCCATTGGTATATTTAAGAAAAATACAATAGATGGACAACAGAATGAAGTATTTTTTTCATTTTCAGGACATTCAGAACAAAATTATAATCACTACATTGGAATGTTATGTGACAGGTGATGTAAGAGGTCAAATTTAACATTGAAAATTCAAAATACAGGGGGCGGCGCTATGGCATAGCAGGTAAAGCAGCCTCCTGCAGTACCGGCATCCTTTATGTGCACCAGTTCAAGTCCCGCTGCTCCACTTCTGATCCAGCTCTCTGCTATGGCCTCAGAAAGCAGTAGAGGGTGGCCCAAGTCTCCCAAGTGGAAGACTGAAAGAAGCTCCTGGCTTCTGGCTTCGGATTGGCCCAGATTCAGCCATTGTGGCCATTTGGGGAGTGCACCAGCAGTTGCAAGACCTTTCTGTCTTTCTCTCCTCTCTGTCTGTAACTCTACCTCTCAAATAAATATATAAATCTTAAAAAACAAACAAACAAAACAGTATCCGAATGTATGCTGCTTCCAACAAACACTTAAACTAAAAGGATGGAACAAGATATTCTATGCAAATGGACTTAAAAGAGAGGAGTAGCAAAAAGTAGCTTTTAAATAAAAACTAAATAAAAATGACTAAGAATGTCATTATATAATGATAAACGGCACAATACAGCAATAAGCAGCAACATATAAAATAGATGAAACAAATATTAATAGATCCAGGAGGATACACAGATTTTAGTACAAATAGCAAGGGACCTTGATACCACACTTTCAGAAATGAACAGATGATCTACATAGAAAATACAAAAATCAGCAGAGTTAGGTTATGTCCTAAATCAATTGATCTTACCAAGCATCTACAGCATATTTCAAGCAACAACTAGAGTATTACATTCTTTTTGACAACATATGGAACATTCTCCACGATAGACCATGTGGTAGATCAAAATAGAATTTCAAAAATTTTAAATGAATAGAAACCACATTAATATTTTTATCATGATGCAATAAAATCTAGAAATCAATGACAAAAATAACTTCAGAAGCTACACAAACACATAGAACTTAAACAACTTACTCCTAAATAACCAATGAATCTAAAAAATACAGAAAAATTTAAATGTCTTGAAATAAATGAAATAATAAATGCAGCATACTAAAATCTATGACATAACATCAAAATGCACTACTGAGAAAGTTTATATAGAAATCAATGCCTTCACACAAATAAATATTCTAAAAAAATTTACTACTGTGCTTCAAAAAACTAGAAAAACTTAGAGCAAATCAAATTCAAAATTAGTAGAAGGAAAGAAATAACAAAACCCAGAATGCAAGTAAATGTTAAAGAAAAAAATACAAAACAATCAATGAAATAAAGGGCTAATTCTTTGTGAAGATAAACAAAAATAATGAACTCCTAGCTAAAATAACCAAAAAAAGAGAGCTGGGCTTCAAATATAAAAAAATCAGAAATGAAAGAAGATACATGATAACTGGACATCACAAAAATACAAATGATTATTTGAAATTAGTGTATCAAAAACTGTATGGCAACAAATTTGACAATGTAGAAGAGACAGAGAAATTCTTGGGGAAATATACCTTACCAAAATGGAATTATAAGGAAATAGAAGAGAATACCTGAATGTACCAGTAATGAGAGAGTGAATAATTAATAATAATAATAAAATTCCCCAAAATAAAACTACATGATCAGATAGCTTCACATATGAATTCTACCAAACTATTAGGGAAGAAAAACACCAATTCTTCAAAAATGATTTAAAAAAAACATAAAGGAAGGAAATTCAAATTCACTCTGTGAGGCTAGCATTACTTTCACTAGAAAACCAAACAAGGAAACAGCAAACAAGAAAGTTACCCAATAATCTTGATGAACATAGGTTAACAAAAAATTCTCAATAAAATTCTAGGAATTCAAATCCAACAGCACATTAAAAACATCATTCATCCCAATTGTTAATTTTGGTTTTGACTGCCTGTGCCTCTGTGGTCTTTTCCAAGAAATCTTTTCCTGTGCCTATATCTTGTAGGGTTTCTCCAATGTTCTCTAATAATTTGATGGTGTCAGGTCATAGATTTAGATCTTTAATCCATGTTTGCAGGGAAATTAGGCACACGAGGCAATGCACAGATGGCACACAAAGGAAGTAAGGTGGGCAGAACCCAAAGTTGTTTACCACCAAAGCCGATTGGTCGCGTAGCATCAGGAGAAGTGAGGGCGACTGATGACAAGTGTACAAACATACAGCTAGTCCTGTAAAAACTGCCCTGTAAAATGACCTTTTAAGTAATTGATTGGTCCTTATGCCCTGCTCCAATAATCCTGCAGTTTTGTGCTTCAAAAGGCTTTGCTACACAGGCAATAAACTAGTTCCTTATTGACTCGACTCCCTGCTGTGTCTGATTGTCTCAGGGATCAAGGGAAGGTGGGGAATGGGCAAGTGGCCCACTTACCTTTCCTCAGACCCAGTCCATCCTTGTTTGGGTGGACTAAGACCCTGCACGTGTTGAGTGGATTTTTGTGTAAGGTGAAAGGTAGGGGTCTTGCTTCATGCTTCTGCATGTGGAGATCTGGTTTTCCCAGCACCATTTATTGAATAGACTGTCCTTGTTCCAGGAATTGGTTTTAGATCCTTGATCAAATATAAGTTGGCTGTAGATGTTTGGATTGATTTCTTGTGTTTCTCTTCTGTTCCATTGGTCTATCCATCTGATTCTGTACCATTACCATGCTGTTTTGATACAACTGTCCTGTAGTATGTCCTGAAATCTGGTATTGTGATGTCTCCAGCTTTGTTTTTGTTGTATAAGATTGCTGTAACTATTTGAGGTCTCTTGTGCCTCCATATGAATTTCAGCATCATTTTTTCCAGATCTGAGAAGACTGTCTTTGGTATTTTGATTGGTATCACATTGAATCTATAAATTGCTTTTGGCAGAATGAACATTTGATGATATGGATTCTTTCAATCCATGAGCATGGAAGAATTTTTTTTTCATTTTTTGGTATCCTCTTCTATTTCTTTCTTTAAGAATTTGTAATTCTCATCAGAGAGATCTTTAACATCCTTGGTTAAGTTTATTCCAAGGTATTTGATTGTTATTGTAGCTATTGTGAATGAAATTGATCTTAGAAGTTTTTTCTCAGGCCGGTGCCACAGCTCAGTAGGCTAATCCTCCGCCTGCAATGCCGGCACACCAGGTTCTAGTCCCGGTCAGGGCACTGGATTCTGTCCCGGTTGCCCCTCTTCCAGGCCAGCTGTCTGTTGTGGCCCGGGAGTGCAGTGGAGGATGGCCCAAGTGCTTGGGCCCTGCACCCCATGGGAGGCCAGGAGAAGCACCTGACTCCTGGCTTCGGATCAGCGCGGTGCGCCGGCCGCAGCGGCCACTGGAGGTTGAACCAACGGTAAAAGGAAGACCTTTCTCTCTGTCTCTCTCTCTCTCATTGTCCAATCTGCCTGTCAAAAAAAAAAAAAAAGAAAAAAAAAAAGAAAAAAAAAACTGCTTTCTTAGCGTGGCATTGCCTGTGTATACAAAGGCTGTTAATTTTTATGCATTGATTTCATATCCTGCTACATTGCCAAACTCTTCTATGAGTTCAAGCAGTCTCTAGGTAGAGTTCTTTGGATCCCCTAAATTAAGAGTCATATCATCTGCAAAGAGAGATAGTTTGACTTCTCCTTCCCAATTTGTATCCTTTTAATTTCTTTTTCTTGCCTAATGGCTCTGACTAGAACTTCCAGCATCATATTGAATAGCATCCCTGTCTGGTACCAGATCTCAGTGGAAATGATTTTGAAGATAGTCTGGAGATTCTTCAGAAATCTGAAAATAGATCTACCATGTGATCCAGGCATCCCGTTCCTGGGAATTTACCCAAAGGAAATGAAATAAGCATATGAAAGAGCTATCTGTATTCCCATATTTATAGCAGTTCTTTTTAACAATAGCTAAAATATGGAATCAATCAAGATGTTCATCAACTAATGACTGGATAAAGAAAATATGATATACATAAATGATGAAATACTACTCAGCTATGACAAGAATGAAATCTTGTCTTTCACAAAATAATGGATGCAATGGGAAATCATTATACTTAGTGAAATAAGCCAAACAGACAACTATTTTATCTCTAATTTGTTGCTAATATACAGACTACTCTATATTTCTCTATCACAAAAACATAGGGAATAGGATTTTGGATTTGTTCAATGTAAAGTAATGTTAAACGCTTGAAATGATTAATAATTTCATCTTTATTGGATATTACATAAATAATACATGTAAGGAAACATCACATAGGACTACATAATTATGCACATTTTAAGAAATATATATATATGTATATATATATATATATATGACAAACTATGGGGCTTGGTAAAACATTAGATGTAGAGGTGATTGGTGAGAATGTGTCAAATGTGCTCCTTCCTAACCTCCTGCATAAGTTACTGGGAAGATAGAAGAATTATGTATTCAAAGATTAATAAAGAGCATAGAGGGCCAAAATTGTGGCATACTGGGTTGGGACATGGCCTAAGAAGCCAGCATCCCATGTGGATGGTGGTTCAAATCCTGGCAACTCCACTTCAGATCCAGCTCCTGCTGATGTGACTGGGAAAGACCCAAATGGAGTCCCCGGTCCTGGCCTCACCCTGGCTGGCTTCAGCAGTTGCACTGGACCAGCAGATGGAAGATCTCGATCTCTCTCTCTCTCTCCCCATCTCCCTCTCCCTCTCCCTCTCCCTCGCTGCCTTTCTTCCTTTGTAATTCTGCATTTCAAATAAAAAAAAAAATCTTTTAACAAAGAAACAGTTAAGAAAGAATTGAGCATGTTAAATTTCAGATTTTCCAAAATAATTTAGTTGGAAACCAGACACTTCTTATTTTGTGAATCTGCAACTTAGAGCAATCTAAGCTGGCTTACTAGAAGTCAGGTGACCAAATGGCCCAACCACAGCATCAGCTCTACCCCCACCCTAACAGGATTCACTGCTCCCACTTCCTTACCTCTTCAAAGCTATACAAATCTGTTCTCCCAGTACAGTTGTCTTTTCTCTTGTGTATGGGAAGCAGCCTATTGGGTTTCCTCCACAGAACAATGAACATTTTCCCTTACTCTTTGGGTATTTTGGGTTTGGTGTATTTTGTGGTGGCCTTTCATTGGTGCAGACCTTGCTCTCCCCTCCAGGATCTGAGCTGCTTTGGGATCCTGGATTTCTGCCAGCCACAGAGTGTACCCCCAGACCTTCCTCTTTGCCACTGGACGCTCTGTGACTCCCATCCATACACCAGCCTTATAAAATTCCGAGGTAAGACAGGGTGGGCGGAGGATTCTCTCATTGCAACTTTCTATGGATTGTAGTTCTACTCAACTTCTCCTGGAAGCCCTGGCACCAGGCACCACAACTCCCCCAGCCTTGTGCCTCTACAGACCATGTGTCCTAGGCAACAACAGGTGATGACTCAATCCCTGTTTCCCTTCTACAGGCATCATGCCCCTGGCTAATGGGTTTGGATGATGACCCCACTTTCTGCTCCCATACACTTCCCGTCGGACAGCTGAGGTTTTGGGGATGCCTGATATTCACCAGTCCAACTCCATGGGTCACCATGGGAGCTTCCTCAATCCGCATTCCATCTACCCGTCGTCCCTTGTCTCCTACCTCAACAACCAGTACAAATGGCCACTTAACGGCATGTTCAATCCTGATATTATTCAGTATGTTTACCACTTCTCTAAGCATTCAGAAAAGTAGGAGACTCCCTATGGCTAAGCCTGCTCCTATCTCCACTCTAAGCCTTCTCTCTACACCTTGTGTTCTCCTTGTAGATTCCAAAGTTCCCACTAAACAGCCAAAACTCTTTTTTTCTACGTTCACTGCTCCTGCTCTCATTGTACCTCCCCCTCCCAACCTGGGAATTCCAAGAAATAACATCTGTTTGTGCTCCCTCTGTTCTGCTCACCTTTATCTCAGAACCAGCCCTTGTCCATTTCTGCCCCCCATGCCTTATCTCAGATCCTCTCTAACACCGTCCTCCCAGAGGAGCAAAGGTAAGTTTGGGAACAGGCTTGTGTCCATGCTGATGAGACTCATCAGACTGATAACTCTTCAAATGGCGTAATGGCCAGAAATTGTTTCATTACACTCAGGTAGTTTTCACCCTCTTGCTACCAGCCCCCTCCTCCAACTTGTCTTTGCCCCTCCCCTTCCTGTTCAGGAGTAGCAATTCCAACCTCCCAAGCTCACAGTTTACTGGAAACATTATTTTTTTTAGCATCCAAAAATTTTATTTTATTTTAAATGTTACAAAAGCATGATGAACAATTATAGTCTATACTTGTCATATTACATTCTATTTGAGATTAATTATATGAGATCACTATTTCCTCTTCTGAGTCATTATGTCTTACTATCTCATCTTTTTTTAAAGGTTTTTATTTAATGAATACAAATTTTATATGTACAGCTTTTAGAGATATAGTGTTTCTTCCCCCCATTCCTGCCCTCCCACCCCTACTCCAATCCTACCTTCTACTCCTTCTCCTATTCCATTTTTCATTTTTAATTGACTATATATACAGAAGACAAGCTCTATACTAAGTAGAAATTTCAACTGTTTGTACCCACACAGACACACAAAGTATAAAGTACAGTTTGAAAACAAGTTTTACTGTTAATTTTCATACTGCACCTCATTAAGGACAGAGGTACAACATGGGGAGTAAGTGCACAGTGACTCCTATTGTTTACTTAACAATTAACACTCTTATTTTTTACTTCAGTGAACACCTGTGGCTCTTGATATGTGCTGCCAAGGCTATGGAAACCTCTGAGTTCACAAACTCCAGTATTTTGACAGGGCCATATGCAAAGTAGAAGTTCTCTCCTCCCTTCAGAGAAAAGTACATCCTTCTTTGATGGCCCCTTCATGAAAGGGAGGTTTTACCTGTTTACTGTGCCCATGGTGAAGTAAATCTAGCTGTGAAATCATAATTTAAGCTCTCATTTTGGCTATGCTATTCTTACAAAAAAGTGTTAGCCATTCCTCTTATAAGGTCTAAAGATCAAACTGCACATGCTGGAGAGTGCTTTGGAATGGAATCAGTTTCCCATCTTGAGGAGAATATAGATATGAGGGAACAAGTCAAACTTCCCAGATCAACTACTGTTAATAACTTAATATTAAATGAAAACTTAGCAAGCAATTTTAACTGTTAAATAACTTATGAAAACATATACTAGAAGACCCAATGCCTTCTATAAATTACAAAACAAGAGTGCAGGTATTTGGAACCATCACTTAAGTATCTAACACAAGTGTAACTTGTTTGAGCAGCAAAACCCGAGCACAAACATGTCAAATTTAAAACATCTTGTACAGAAATTTAGGTCACATGAACCAAAAAGTATCTTTGATTAACCTGGCAACCTCCCTTTCACACCAAAAGAAGGGAGAGGAAATCTTAAAGTTAGAACACAGCTTCCCTCATGGGCATTGTCTACCTCACAGAAAAACTGCTATCAGAACAAGCCTGTGACTGTAGACTTCTAGTTTAGTCCACTAAAGATTAGAGATGGAACTGAGCACTCCCTTGACTTGCATCCTCTTAAAGGTTTGCTCTTGTTTGCTTTAACAAAAACCAGGAAGAAGAGAAGGATGGGTAGCAGAAGCAACTTAAAGATAGGTGGCAGGCTAATTAATGGCTGCTTCACACAGTGATCTGCCATCAAGGAAACCCAACAGGACAGTCCACTGCAGTGGTTTTTGATGTGTGAATCCAGAGCTTCAGCTGAAGTCAGCTTATGAAGAGACCTGGCAGCTCTGCCAGCCAAGAGTTGGGACACTGGAAACGGACCTGCCCTGGAGTCAAGGGACTCATGGTCAGAGCTGTAGACCTTGTTGACTCTAAGCTGAAAAGCTCTTCACTCCGCCCAGCTTCCATATAACCACTGCTGCTGAGGAGACAGCCACGAGGATCAGTAACATTGCATGAAGATATGTACATTTCCTATTGTAGATGCCACCTGCTTTTAGCTGGCCAGCTCTCCTCCCAGGCCAGCTAGGTACTGGAAGTCAACAGGGTGCCTTCCCCAAGGATGTTCATACCTTTCTTATGATGTTCCCCATGTGAAGAGATAGACAGGTCTGGGCCTCATAATTAGCAAAGTCTTAAAGCCCACCTGATTATTATCAAGCCCCTGCTGTCAGTTTCCATTTGCCTCTCAATAGGAAGGCTTGTTCATGGTTTAGACAGCACCTTTCTTAGGTCCTCTAATAATGACTCTGTCCTTTGTTCTAGACCCTATCTAGCCCACTTGGGCCCTCATTATTTTGTAATCATGCCCTCTACTCTTATATCAATGGCTCTACTCCTGGCCTGTGTATTGGTGGTCCTCTGTCCTCACTTAATATTGTATAATTATTTAGAATTTTTTTCTACAGACAAACGTCTCTACCTGCAAGAGATGAGCAGCCTTTCTCCCGGGATTGGTTGGGATCAGCTTTGCAGCCTCCCTTTCCTCAGTAGTGATCTCAGGAACAGCTTTGGGCCATAATGTTATCTTGACCAACTGACTCCAAAACAACTCCAATAGTCATAAGAGGAGGTCACCAGGTCCATTGAGACCTCAGCCAACAACATCCGAGGAAGTAATAATGGAATGAACCAAAGCCTTCACCAACCAGGTGGTCAACCAAATGCTACCACAGGGACATACTCAGCTCCCCACCCAGGAGATCAGGACTTGAGACATCTCCCATGCCAGAAGGGACACATCGCCCCATGCCAGCAGGAAGTATCTCTAGACAACAGGTCATCATCCCTCCATCCCTCCTGGACTTTTGGGGTTGATGTAATTCCATACAACACTTGCTTTATAAAAAACAAAAGAAGGTATGTTAGTAAAGTGGACTGTCTTATCTAGGGTACTATCTTAGGCTCTGGCCCCATCAGCATCTTGTACAATAATAAAATTAGAGATGAAAAAGGAAATGTAACAACAGACACCACAGAAATAGAAAGAGCCATCAGAAATTACTATAAAGAGCTGTTTACCAACAACTGGGAAACCTAGAGGAAATGGATAGATTCCTGGACACATACAACCTACCTAAATTGAGCTGTGAAGACACAGACAACCTAAACAGACCCATAACCAAGATAGAAATTGAATCAGTAATAAAATTGCTAGGGTCAAAATGCCTAGGAGCAGATGGCTTCATTGTTTGTTAAAACTCTTTAGTTAACATGAAGTTAATCATATGTGTATAAAGTTAATTGAAAATAGATCTTAGTAAAAAATAAGTGTATGATTAAGGAAGAGAGGTGGGAATGTGTGTGGTAGAAGGGGTAGGGTGGGAAGAATCACTATGTTCGTAAATTTGTATTAATTAAATGCATGAAGGCTATACCCTTAAATAAAAGGTTATTTCAGAAAAAATAAAGAAAGAAAATGTGGAATATATAATGAATATTCAGTATTAAAAAAATAAAGAAGACTCTATTATGTGAGAGTGTGAATGAATCTTGTTGACATTAAGCTAAGTAAAATAATACAGTCACAAAGAGATAAATATGGCATGATTTTATTTATATGATGTGTCCAAAATAGCCAAACTTGGGGCCAGCACTGTGGCACAGTGGGTAAAGTTGCTGCCTGCAGTGACACCATCCCATATGGGTGCTGGTTTGAGTCCTGGCTGCTCCACTTCCCATCCAGCTCTCTGCTATGACCAGGGAAAGCAGTAGAAGATGACCCAAGTCCTTGGGCCCCTGAACCCATGTGGGAGATCTAGAAGAACCTCCTGGCTCCTGGCTTCAGATGGGCCCAGTTCTGGCTGTTGCAGCTAATTGAGGAGCGAACCAAAAGATGGAAGACCTCTCTCTCTCTCTCTCTCTCTCTCTGTGCCTCTCCTTATCTCTCTGTGTAACTCTTACTATCAAATAAATAAATAATTCTTTAAAAGAAAAATAGTCAAACTCATCGAAGCATAGTAGAATGGTGTTTGCCAGGGCCTTGGAGGAGGAAGTGGGGGTTGTTGTATAACGGGTATAAAGTTTCAGTTATGTAAGATGGGTGCATTCTAGAGACCTGGTATACAACATACTGCCTGGAAGTCAGCAATACTATATTGTGGTTTTTGTGTTTGTTTTTTTTTTGTTTGTTTGTTTGTTTATTGATTTAGAGAGGATACTGTGGTGTAGAGGTTAAGCCTCCTCCCACGGCACCTGCATCCCATATGGGAGCTGGTTCAAATCCTGGCTGCTCCACAGATCCAGCTCACTGCTAAAGGCCAGAGATAACAGTGAAAAATGACCCAAATACTTGGGCCCCTGAACCCTTGTGGGAGAACCAGAAGAAGCTCCTGGCTCCAGCATTTAGATCATTCTAGTACCTGACATTGTGGCCACTTGGGAAGTGACCCAGTGGATGGAAGACCTTTCTCTCTCTCTCTGTCTCTTCCTCTCTCTGTCTGTAACTCTGCCTCTCAGGTAAATAAATAAATCTTTAAAAAATATAATAAACTTTTTTGCTAAGCAGACAGGTATAATGTTAAGTGTTCTTAACAAAAACAACAACAAAAAGGAATAGGGGGACATTTATGCCCAAACTCATGGGTCATTTAGAATGTCTATTCTAAGAAAGTGTTAATTCTCTGGTCTTCTCAATTTATTTTATTTTATTTTTTTTGACAGATAGAGTTAGAGAGAGAGAGAGAGAAAAAGAAAGGTCTTCCTTCTGTTGGTTCACTCTCCAAATGGCTGCTACAGCCGGCGCTGCGCCAATCTGAAGCCTGGATCCAGGTGCTTCCTCCTGGTCTCCCATGTGGGTGCAGGGGCCCAAGCATTTGGGCCATCCTCCACTGCCCTCCCAGGCCACAGCAGAGAGCTGGACTGGAAGAGGAGCAACCAGGACTAGAACCTGGCACCCATATGTGAAGCCGGCGCTGCAGGCAGAGAATTAAACAAGTGAGCCACGGCGCCAGCCATAGCTCTTCTCAATCTTTTACAGATAGACAAAACAGGCTTGTTTATATCTGTGGCAACTGGATTAGCAAAAAAGATATAATTTATCATCAAGAAATAAATCGCAGTTTTGATTCATTATAAAGAATAAATATCTGGAAAACTAGCATTATAAAATAAAAATACACAATATTTGGAACATATGATTCATTGCTTATCTGAATAGTTGAATTGAAGTAGCTAAGCTTTTTGTTTCATATCATTAATGATAATGAGCTGAAGGGTAAATGAAAAATGAAGAGGGGAGGTTTTTTTGTGTTTTGAACAGATGATACTATAGCATATACAAATGCTGAGGAAAGATGTAGTCTGGTGAGAAATGGAAGTAACACAGCAGGGTGCATAATAGATTGAAATAAGAAAGGCTAGAGGGCATTTGATTCAATGGAGGAGGATGGATTGACTTTGGAGTTGAAACACTAGCACACAAAAAACGTTGAAGAAGGTTGGAAACAGAAAATAAATTAAAGATGAATGTTAAGGGTTTTGCTAAATAGGCAGCCAGTTTTCCAAACATACAAGAAGGCATTAGAGCCTAGGGATGATGTAGGGCATGGGGCACATGTCTGATCATTAGATGGGATCACACTACAGGAGGGGAGGGTTGTAAACAGGAGGGGGAGGCAAGATGCATCCAAACTGGGAGAGGGCAGACTTCAGCCTAGTACAGCAAATACTCTGACTAGTAGAATAAAAAGCCTTTAAAACAATTACTTGGTCCTTTTAAAAATAATGATCCCAAATATGAATCCTCACTAACACATACACACATGTACTTATTATTTATGTAAGTTTCAGTCATTTAGTTATTATTAAAATACCATAAGCTTTTCAGAGGTCAACTGCTTTCATTTTGTTTTACAAATTGGTAAATGAAATATTCCTAAAACACATTGAAAATAGAGTAATATCATTACAAAAGTTTTTAGGCTGTTGAATATTTTAATAACTTTATTGCATTGTGTTATTGCAATGCAAATTGGCTGCAAAAGAATTAACAATTGATTACAAAATTCAGAGTGATAGTTACAAGAAGTATGTTAATAGATATATAATGACTTGTGGAGTAATTCTCATTGGACGCAAAAAATAGCAGATATCCCCTTACTATTTGAAACTATAGAAGTATAACTATAATTCTGCGCTGTGGGGTATGATTAATGAATTCTGTCTTTGACTATATTAAGAATTAAGTGAAAGTTTAACTACCAAACAACACATGCATCACTACAAAAAGAAGCTGTGCTGTGTACAATTCCCTTGGAGAGCATAGAGAATCTTAAGAAAAATAAGCACTCAAGAGTCAATGGTTGGATTACTTCTAGGTAAATTAACTCACTGAGTAATGCATTGTTATAAATTGAAAACTGGCAGCAAATTATGAATTTAGTTTTGTTCAGGCATAAAATAATTTATTAATCAAATACCCTAAAGAGAAAACCTAAATGAAAAAAAAAATATGGCAGCTTAGTAATAATCATTACTAAATTTGTATTAACAATGGTGCATCTTTCACATGTTTATAAATTGTTTTAAAACAAAAACTAGAAAATAAAGAAAAAGAGAAATCTATCAATACATATTATTCATTTTTACATTTTTGTATGTTGATATAACAACTCACATTAAAGTCTATGACCTTAAAATGATGCGTTTGTAGTTCAAACAAAATACTATTAATAATAAAGTAAACTATTAGTTTAGATCACTGCCACAAAAGCACATTTACTGTAATAGTCCAGCCAGAATATTTTTTCTCCTAAATAGAGTAGTTTTGTTTTGAGTGACTGATTTTTACTGATTCTGCCACCAGATATAACAGCAGTAAAACCAATTCAACTGTAATTTTAGTGAATCCATTCTCTGAAACCATTCTAACTCACAAATATGTAGTTATATCGGGTTTTTCTTATCAGTTTTTTTTAAAGTCTCTATTGTCTATACACACCATAAAGTTGTCAGGAGTCTGAAAGTGTTATTGATACACCCTAAGGCAGTGCTCTCATAGGAAGGTGGCACCTACATTTATCTTTCAATATTATTTTGTCTTTCAGATGTCGTTAATCTTTAACAACAAATACAAACTAGAAATAAGAAAAGTAATCCAAAAGACCTGTATATGACAAATCAATCATTTAATTACATAACTTTTAAACAAAGGTGAGTTGTGCATTTCATAACCCAACTTTAACCCAGTTTTTACTTCAGGGTGAAACCTCGCCTACATTCCCAATTGGCAATGACCATTTTACTTCAAATTTGAAATAATGGCAAATCCACATACTGGCTTAAGTCAGGAATGCATGATTACTAAATTCAAATTGAAATTGGAATACCCTCCATGATTAATTTGCGTTTCTATTCAGGAATATCAGTTAATTATTATCTCGAAGAAACTACTATTTGGTTTTACTAATTTTTTTCATTTTAACTGTTATGGTTACATCAATTTAGGTAATTCAGTGCATTAGAACACCAATATACATAGTAATAATTGTAGATAAACTGCCTATTTACTTGCTTTTCTAATTCATAATTTTGCCTATATTTACTTGCTTCTCTAATTCATAATTTATCTTTCCACCTTAATAAGAGAATATATGTTATTTTAATGCATTAAATCAAATAAAACCTTTGATTTATAATTTGATTCTATATCAAGAAAAAAGATTGAAATGACTTTGTTTCATGTGCCATGTTATTTACTAATAATGTAATGTAAAGTCTATTGTAAGAAAACTATGGTGAAAGTCCGATTGTTGACAATAAGGAGATAGGAGAGAAATTGAATTAACAAGAAGAGAGTGTTTGCCTCAGTGATTTCTTTTGAAATCGGTGTTCGATTTAGCAATGAAGCCCTGAATCAGGATATGTTTCTGGTTGAAAAAAGCTCCTATTTTGATAGAGAGCTTTCTGTCCTGCTTTGTAGTTGTTGTGATACATATACAACCGTGAAGGCACATTGCTTTGTGCACCAAACAGAAAACAACCCCTTGTCGGTAGTTTCTACATAGGATAGTTGTTACGTCTAGCTCAGCTTCTTTCCCAGTGTTGAATGCTTCTTTCCCCGTGTTGAATCCCACTAAAACCTCTGGACTACCCTCATTCTCAATCTCTTAAAATTTTTACAAACTTATCCTTATATGAAAAGCAACCCAGATAGTGGTTAATTTTAAACTTTAATATTCACTCAACAAATATGTTATAAGACATATTTTGGTATAAAGAGCCCTGAATAAATTTAAACTTTTCAGGTATGAGATTTAAAAAAAAAAACATTTCAGGCATATAAAACATTTATACACATAATATCCAGAATCCAGTTTTGCATATATATCTTTAAATATAGTGAGAGACCAAGCAATGCCATGATTGAGAAAGAACTGCTAAGATCAATCCCATTCACAAAAGCTACAAAAACAATCAAATACCTTGGAATAAACTTAACCAAGGACGTTAAAGATCTCTACGATGAGAATTACAAAATCTTAAAGAAAGAAATAGAGGAGGATACCAAAAAATGGAAAAATCTTCCATGCTCATGGATTGGAAGAATCAACATCATCAAAATGTCCATTCTCCCAAAAGCAATTTATAGATTCAATGCAATACCAATCAAGATACCAAAGACATTCTTCTCAGATCTGGAAAAAAATGGTGCTGAAATTCATATGGAGGCACAAGAGACCTCGAATAGCTAAAGCAATCTTGTACAACAAAAACAAAGCCGGAGACATCACAATACCAGATTTCAGGACATACTACAGGGCAGTTGTAATCAAAACAGCATGGTACTGGTACAGAAACAGATGGATAGACAAATGGAACAGAACTGAAACACCAGAAATCAACCCAAACATCTACAGCCAACTTATATTTGACCAAGGATCTAAAACCAATTCCTGGAGCAAGGACAGTCTATTCAACAAATGGTGCTGGGAAAACTGGATTTCCACGTGCAGAAGCATGAAGCAAGACCCCTACCTTACACCTTACACAAAAATCCACTCAACGTGGATTAAAGACCTAAATCTACGACCTGACACCATTAAGTTATTAGAGAACATTGGAGAAACCCTTCAAGATATTGGCACAGGCAAAGAATTTCTGGAAAAGACCCGGGAGGCACAGGCAGTCAAAGCCAAAATCAACTATTGGGATTGCATCAAATTGAGAAGTTTCTGTACTGCAAAAGAAACAGTCAGGAGAGTGAAGAGACAACCGACAGAATGGGAAAAAATATTTGCAAACTATGCAACAGATAAAGGGTTAATAACCAGAATCTACAAAGAGATCAAGAAACTCCACAAAAACAAAACCAACAACCCACTTAAGAGATGGGCCAAGGACCTCAACAGACATTTTTCAAAAGAGGACATCCAAATGGCCAACAGGCACATGAAAAAATGTTCAAGGTCATTAGAAATCAGGGAAATGCAAATCAAAACCACAATGAGGTTTCACCTCACCCCGGTTAGAATGGCTCACATACAGAAATCTACCAACAACAGATGCTGGTGAGGATGTGGGGAAAAAGGGACACTAACCCACTGTTGGTGGGAATGCAAACTGGTCAAGCCACTATGGAAGTCAGTCTGGAGATTCCTCAGAAACCTGAAGATAACCCTACCGTTCGACCCAGCCATCCCACTCCTTGGAATTTACCCAAAGGAGTTTAAATTGACAAACAAAAAAGCGGTCTGCAGCCTAATGTTTATTGCAGCACAATTCACAATAGCCAAGACCTGGAACCAACCTAAATGCCCATCAACGGTAGACTGGATAAAGAAATTATGGGATATGTACTCTTTAGAATACTATACCGCAGTAAGAAACAATGAAATCCAGTCATTTGCAACAAAATGGAGGAATCTGGAACACATCATGCTGAGTGAAGTAAGCCAGTCCCAAAGGGACAAATACCATATGTTCTCCCTGATCGGTGACAACTGACTGAACACCAAAAAGGAAACCTCCTGTAGTGAAATGGACACTATGAGAAATGGTGACTTGATTAGCATAGCCCTGACTGTTAAAGAACAACTTAATACATTATCCCTCTTAGTAGTTTTTTTTGTCTGTTCTACTTAATACTACTGGTTTAATTCTGTAATTATCACACAGTTATTCTTAAGTGTTGAAAATTAACTGAAATGTGATCCCTGTTAAACATAAGAGTGGGAATAAGAGAGGGAAGAGATGTACAATTTGGGACATGCTCAAGCTGACTTGCCCCAAAGGGTAGTTAGAAACATACCAGGGGATTCCAATTCAATCCCATCAAGGTGGCATGTACCAATGCCATCTCACTATTCCAAGTGATCAATTTCAGTTCACAATTGATCATAATGAAAGGACTAAGAGTCAAAGGGAGCACATAAACAAGTCTAGTACCTGCTAACACTAACCGATAGAATAAATAAAGGGGAGAGTGATCCAACATGGGAAGTGAGATACTCAGCAGACTCATAGAATGGCAGATGTCCTAAATAGCACTCTGGCCTCAGAATCAGCCCTAAAGGCATTCGGAGCTGGCTGAAAAGCTCATGAGAGTATTTCAGGCATGGAAAGCCAAGACACTCTGGCAAAAAGATCTCTGTGAGTGAGATCCCAGTGGAAAGAACAGGTCTTCAAAGAAGGAGGTACCTTTCTCTGAAGGGAGGAGAGAACCTCCACTTTGACTATGACCCTGTCTAAACAAGATAAGAGTCGAAGAACTCAGATGGCTTCCATAGCCTTGGAAACTCATGACTGGTGCATAGGGAGATTACTGATGCCATATACAGGAGTGTCAATTTGTAAAGTCAACAACAGGAGTCACAGTGCACTTACTCCTCATGTAGGATCTCTGTCCTTAATGTGCTGTACATTGAGGCTTAATGCTATAACGAGTACTCAAACAGTATATTTCACTTTGTGTTTCTATGGGGGTGCAAACTGTTGAAATCTTTACTTAATGTATACTAAACTGATCTTCTGTAAAAAAAAAAAAAAAAAGAAAAAAAAAAGAAAGAAATTATCAATTCCCAACTTGACTCTCACTGGGATTAAACATGACAATAGGTCTGATCTGATTTCATCATCATTTAAAAAAAAATCATCTATTATTTATCACTTTATGTTTCTGTGTGGGAGCAAACTGTTGAAATCCTTTCTTAATGTATACTAAGCTGATCTTCTGTATATTAAGATAATCGAAAATGAATCTTGATGTGAATGGAAGGGGAGAGGGAGTGGGAAAGGGGAGGGTTGTGGGTGGGAGGGACGGTATTGTGGGGGAAGCCATTGTAATCCATAAGTCGTACTTTGGAAATTTATATTCATTAAATAAAAGTTAAAAAATAAAAATAAAAAAAATATAGTGAGAGACACCACAGAGATCAAACATGATATATATATATATGTATGTATGTATATATATATTTATTAATCAAATATCCTAATGGAAAAACCTTTGTATTTTATTAGAGTCACTGTCTATGTCCTGAGACTTTTATTCTGTTTGGAGTGTATGGTGGTTTCCTTTGTGGCTTTTCCATTTCCAGAGTCATTGTTAACTCTGCTGCCTTCATCCCAGATATCTAATCTGTATGGAATGTGGATTCCTCAGCTGTCTGACTTCCAGTTTTTCTTTTTCTTATATTTTCCCTTTGGGAAGCTACAGCAGGGGAATAAAGGGAAGGAGAAGAGAAAAGCCAGGGCGGTTCGGCACCTGCATGCACTAATCACGAGCTAGCTATGCTTGATTTTTTCTTTTTTAATAGAAAACTTTTATTTAAGAAATATGAATTTTGAAAGTACAGCTTTTGGATTATAGTGGTTGTTCCCCCCATTGCCACCTTTGTAAACAGTCACTTTGTAAAGACGTTTTTAAATTTTCATAATCTAATGGAGTTTTTGTTCTTGTGACATAACAACTCAATTTGTTCATCAATTTCTTTTTTTTTTTTTTATTTGATAGGTAGAGTTGTAGACAGTAAGAGGAGCCAGAGAGAAAGGTCTTCCTCTGTTGGTTCACTCCCCAAATGGCTGCTACGGCCAGCACTGCGCCGATCCGAAGACAGGAGCCAGGTGCATCCCCTGGTCTCCCATGCAGGTGCAGGGCCCAAGGACCTGGGCCATCCTCCACTGCCCTCCCGGGCCACAGCAGAGAGCTGGACTGGAAGAGGAGCAACCGGGACTAGAACCCAGCGCCCACATGGGATACCGGCGCCACAGGCAGAGGATTAACCTAGTGAGCCATGGTGCTGGCCCTCATCAATTTCTTTTGAACGGACATTTGTGGATAGGGAAGTATCTTTGTGAGGGAACACAAACAGCAAAAATGTATGAACAAAGTTAATCCTTATTGTTATTCAAATATTTTGGGTCTTAACTTTTGCCAATTTAATCTAATATATAAAAAAGAGTAGTTCTGTGTTTAAATCTCCCTGTACATTTATATAGTCATCCATTTTTCTTGAAATTTTCAACTGTTTATACAGATGTTATTATAATATAATAGTCTTGATTCATAAACACTTATTATGAATATTAGTTTGACGTCCATTCACCTTCTTATTTACATTCATTCCTCATAAAGATATATTTTCTTAAGTATTAATATTTATATTCCTTGGTTTTTGTTCCTGCTTTGAGTTATGTGTGTTCTTCCAAGCTGCTGATCTTAATTTTTTTGCATCTTCTTTATTTGGTTTTGTATTTAGCAAGTAGCACAAAACCTGAGATCCTCTGCTTTTCAGAATAAAAACAGTAATATTTTTATAAAATATTTGTAAGTACTGGACACTGATCTGGAAGTTTTTTTTTTTAATTATTTAAGATTTACTTGTTTGAAAGTTAGAGCTACATAGACAGAGGAGAGATCTTCCATCCGCTGGTTCACTCCCCAGTTGGCCACAACAGCTGGAGCTGCGCCGATCCGAAGCCAGGAGCTTCTTCCTGGGCTCCCACCTGGGTGCAGGGGTCCAAAGACTTGGGCCATCTTTTACTGCTTTCCCAGGCTATAGCAGAGAGCTGGATCAGAAGTGGAGCAGCCGGGACTCAAACCGGTGCCCATATGGAATGCTGGCACTGCAGGCAGCAGCTTTTCCCGCTACACTACAGTGCCGTCCCCGGAAGCTTTTATTATTTAAGCTAATAAAATCATCAATATGGCCTTGTAGGTGAGTATATCAACATCCTGTTTTTACAGATGAGGAAACTAAAGCACAAACTTTTAAATCATATTAATACTAGCAAGTCTTAGACCAGCTTTGAACCCTCAGGTTGCATGGCTCCACTTGTATTCTTAGCCATTACATTATTCTTTCATTCAGAATAGCAAATGTAATCATGGAATTACATGTCCAATACTGGTGACCTTATGTCAGTTATATAGTTTTAGTTTTAATGAAAATAACAAAACACATAATCTTTCTCCTCTTGCTATTTATGAACAGAAATTTGGAATGTTCTTATTCACCACACTCACTTTGTGACTATGTTAATTAAATGTGGGTTTCTAGTAGCAGAGAGAATTATTTTAATAACAATATTTTAAATATATTTGCTCTTTATATACTTCTGTTTTATTCAAAATCTGTATTCTAAAAGACCTATATTTATGCATTTTTGAAGCTCATGTCCAATATATTTTTGTTTCCAATGGGATCTTTCACAGTGATTTTATCTTTTGTGTAGTTTGTGTATGTAAGTATGCACTATGTGTATATAAATTTGATATATTTGGTAAATATATTATTTTACATATACATCCTGAACTATGAAGATATATTCTCTTTTATTTTAATTTTTAAAAATATATTTGAGCGGTCAACACTGTGGCATAGCGGGTAAAGCCGCTGCCTGCAGTGCCAGTATCCCATATGGGTGCTGGTTCAAGACTCGGTTGGCTGCTCCACTTCAGATCCAGCTCTCTGCTATGGTCTGGCAAAGCAGTGGAGAAAGGCCTGAGTGCTCGGGCCCCTGCACCCAGGTGGGAGACCAGTAAGAAGCTCCTGGCTCCTGACTTCAGATTGGCCCAACTCCCCTCATTTTGGCCATTTGGGGGGTGAACCAGAGGATGGAAGATCTTTCTCTCACTTTCTCTACCTCTCTATGTAACTCTGCCTTTCAAATAAATAAATAAATCTTTACAAAATGTGTTTGTACACACACAGATGGGAGAGGAGAGAGAGAGAGAGAGAGAGATCGAGAGATCCAGTTCACTGGTTCACTTTCAAATGCAGAAGTTGGGATCCAGGAGCTTCTTCCAGGTCTGTCATGTGGGTGACAGGATGTCTTTTACTGCAGCCATCACCACTGCCTCCCAGGGTCTGTATTATCAGAAAGCTGGATTCAAGTACTACCATTAGATATCTAACTCAGGGATTCTGATGTAGGACGTGAATATCCTAATAAGTGTTTTAACCATTAGGCTGAATGTTCATCTCAATTTATTCTCAATCTTCATATACCAAATAGTGAATTTCCACTGGTTCTGACAAATACTCTAAATGAGAATGGATATATACTTCTTAGTATAGACATATTTCCTCAAAACAAATATCATTTCTATAAACATTCACTATGCAACAGGAGAAGTCTAGCATGTCAAAATTTTGTTAATTTGTATGCATTTTAGTTTTGAAAAATTTTATGTAAGAAAAAAGACTAATTTTTCAAGTACCATAAAAATTGTGACTTGTATTTCATTGATTACATAGGCGAAACTGTGATATTAATTGAATGTTTACTGTGATTCCTTTTTGATGCCAGAAAACTTTTTGAATACTGCTCATTAATTCTGATTCTTTTACAATGACTACATTTTAAAGACTTAGTTTTGTATTTCTAATTTTTTGGAAATCTTTATTATTTGTTGATAGCTTTCACAAAATCAAAGAGGCTTCTGTGTGTGTATATGTTTGTACACACGAATGATATTGAAAAATTTCATTGAAATTGTGTATTATAAAAATCTATGCAGGGGCCGGCACCGTGGCACAGTAGGTTAATCCTCCGTTTGCAGTGTCGGCATCCCATATGGGTGCCGGTTCTAGTCCTGGCTGCTCCTCTTCCAATCTCTGCTATGGCCTGGGAAAGCAATAAAAGATGGCCCAAGTCCTTGGGCCCCTGCACCTGCGTGGGAGACCAGCAAGAAGCTCCTGGCTCCTGGCTTTGGATCGGCGGATATACGGCCTTGGCAGCCACTTGGGGGAGTGAACCAATGAAAGGAAGACCTTTCTCTTTTTCTCTTCCTCTCATTGTCTGTAACTCTATCTCTCAAATAAATAAATAAATAAAATCTTCAAAAAAATCTACACATACATTTCAAAATACTTTTCACCACAATAAACATTGCTTAAATCCACTTTCCATGAACTTTCTGAAGTTTCCTTGCATCTGTGTATAAGACATGCATCTGTGTTCATGAAGGGACATACGTCTCATTTATATACAAAAGTTTGTAAATAGGCTATGACTATCTAAAATTTGATTTCCTTGCCTGTCGTTAGCACATTCAATGAATCTTGTAATAGAAATACATATTGTGTGAACGTAACAGATCACATATTATGACAGATTTGGCTAATTAAGTCAATGTTATTTGTAAATACCATGATGTTCACAATAGCCTACAGTAAACTATCCGGTTACAAAAGGATTCAGGGTTAGCTCAAGTTTACTTTTTCTCTCTCAACCTCCACCCTCCTCAGTTCCAGTAAATAGCTAGTCCTCCGACTTACAATCTATAGCAATGACATAATATATTCTCTTTTTTTGTAAAGATTTATTTATTTATTTGAGAGGCAGAGTTACAGACAGAGAGAGGGAAAACAGAGAGAGAGAGGCCTTCCATCACTGGTTCACTTCCCAAGTGGCTGCAACAGCTGGAGCTGGGCAAATCAGGAGCCAGAGCCAGGAGCCAAGAGCTTTTTCTGGGCCTCCCACATGGGAAACTTGGGCCATGCTCTACTGCTTTCCCAAGCCATAGCAGAGAGCTGGATTTGAAAAGCAGCAGCCAGGAGACAAACTGGCACCCATATGGGATGCCAGCGTCACAGGCAGAGGCTTAGCCTACTATATCACAGCGTTGGCTCAGAAATGTATATATTTTCTAAGGCTTCATTTATGGCCAGTGGTTCAGAGATGAGTTCATCTTTCCTTCCTACCTTTTATATAACAAAACAATGTGAGTGTTTAGAGAAAACACCTGACAGAACTCTAAAAAAATTTTGTCTTGCTAAGTAAAGAGCTTATGTACATTAATCCCTTAATACCACCGTGTTTTATAAAATGTGCACTTACTGAACATTATAAAAAATTCTAGAAATCCTCTAAAACTATTACAATTCTTAAATTCAGTTATTGTCCAGTGTTGGCAATATTTTTCTAATAGTAATGGAAATATCAAAAGTTGCCTTAATATTTAAAATTACTATTTCGTTTCTTTAATTGTCAAATGGAAGTTATAGAAGCCAAAGGTAGCTATAGTAGATCAAGAGATAGGAAAACACTAATATAGCATGATTGCTTTTAATACATACACTTAGATTTCAATTTGTACTAAATTACAAATGAAAGTCTGCAATAAATATAGATCGTGATTAAACTACTGATTGAGCCCAATATGTAGCTTTTGTGCTATTAATCTTGTTTATCATGCCATGCTAAATGAATTGGAGTCATAAAAATGACTGAGTATAATAAATAATAAGAGACTTAGTCTAAACCTTAACTTAATTAATTTTATAATTTTCATAGATAGAAACTAATGCCTGCAACTAGATATAATCATGTGTATAAAATTTAGTGCCTCTTTAAAGTTTCAGATTCCATTTATCTATTGAGAGGCAGAGAGCAAGAGAGAATGTGAGAGAGAGATTCTATTACTGGGTAACTTTCCAGATGCCTGCAACAGCATGTCCATATACAGGGTAGGGATAAAGCAGGAGGCTAGAAACTCATCTATGCAGCTTAAATGAGTGATAAAAGCCCAATTTCCTGATTAACCACCACTGTCTTCCAGGATCCATATTGTCAGAAATCTTGAATCAGAAGTCAGAGGAGAAAAGTAAACCCATGTACTCTGATATATGAGGTAGCCATCCTAACTGGAGTCAAACACTCACTAGGACAAACACCCATACATGGAGGAATTTTTCCTTGAAAAAATAATGCTCTTGCTGCTACTAAAAATTTTTTTCTTTGATTAAGAATGATTCTTAAATAATAGATCAAATTTGACATATGCATATGTATTAGTCAAAGGGGTAGGTGTATATTTTTGGAACTTTTGAAACAACTATGCAAATATGAACCATACTTTTTTAAAGTATTCCTACTGGGTGAAAGTTTGGTGCAAGTGATTGATTTGCTGCTTGGGACTCCTGCATCCTATATGGAAGTACTATTTCAAGTTGTGGCTACACAGCTCCTGATCCTGCTTCCTGCTAATAATGCACACCCTCAGATACAGGAGACAGAGTCTCAAATACTTGGGTCCCTGCCACCCACATGATAAACCTGGATTGAGCTCTTGACTCCCACCTTCATCCTGGCCTAACCCTGGTGTTTCGAACATTTATTGGAATGAAGTAACAGTTGGAATACTGTGTGTGTGTACGTGTGTGTGTGTGTGTATGTGTTTGTGTCTGCCTTTAAGAAAAGTTAAAATAAACAAACACATTATAAAAATAAAACAAATCCATTGCGCTGATAGCTCTTAAAGTAGCAATAGTATTTTTTTCTAATTTCAGCTTCATATACTTACTCCTTTACACCCCAATTCCTAATTTAGTTATCCAAATTACTAGTGAAATATATACTTCATTAAATTACAAATGCCCCTGGTTTTCCATATTACTCTTTCTAAAGATTTATTTATTTTTTATTCATTTATTAAAAGATAGGATGAGAGAGAGAAATAGAGTGAGAGAGAGAGAGAGACTTCACCCACTGGATCACTTCCCAAATGACAGTAATAGCCAGTTCTGGCCTAGGACCAAGTCAGGAGCCAATAATTCCATCTGGCTTCTCCCAGATTCCAATATGGGA